>NC_068359.1:44798382-45095882 GCF_020536995.1 Dreissena polymorpha | reverse complement strand
ACTTTTTAAATCCATTTACATTCATCTGTTGTTTATGTTACATGGACAGGAATTGCATTTGTGGAGTCTATTGAACATGGACAGATAATGCATTATAAAGCATTTGCATGACTAATGATCTGAAGTGAATTTCACAATGCAAAATGATTTTTTTAGATGTGCACCTCGGATACATAATTTATCCAGTCTGCATGTTTTATTTTTACATAGAAAAGGTTTGATAATTTGTATTGTAATTCCAGAATATAAGTGAAGTGAAAATGCAAACCATTTTTTGCATTTTCATAATTGTTTATTGGCTCTGGACTGTTCTTTTGCATCAGAACTCCCGGCAGGCGGGCGTAAATGTTGGCTGAGCCGGCAGCTTTTATTATTTGTGCATTGCGCAACTTTGGCACATTAACCCTTCCATTAGTAGCGCATCCCGAGGTCAAAGGTAAAAGGTAAAAGTCACAATTTAAGGTCATTGATAAATAAGATTAGAACAATTACTTGAGACTTTGCCCAAATTTTTCCTGTTCAAATTCATTTCTTCAAAGTTCAATAAACAAAATAGTTCATATCATTTGCTGTTTATACAACAAATTTATCATTTAATTTCTGTATGCTTTATGTTATCACAAGCACACATCACTGCCAGAAAAAAAAGCTAAAAGAGTGGTTAATGTCAAAGTGCCATTGCAAGCTAGGCAAATAATTGATTCAATGGATTTTATGATTTTGAACTTGATTATCTGAACATATATTATTACATAATTATACAAGGAAACTGTAAACTTTAACTTATTTTTTACCAGGCCAATTTTGGGCTCAAACCCCTGCAGTATTTGATATTACAATGTTTTTTCTTTTTATTTTCAAATTAAACTGCATCAAAACTCTAGCTTTATAACATATTGTAGTCAACTGACCCACTAATGCAGACAGAGAAGAAATTATATGTAATATATGTTAACGAGCAATGCAATCAAAAGTTTCTTCATGCACTCTTTTAATAGTGTCAAACGTTACTCTTGATTATTTAAGTTGGTATTAACCCTTTACCACTTAGATATGTATTTTGACGCATTTGTAGTCTCTTAGAAAGTTAAATTTAATTAAAGACTTTTTTTACTAGAGTTTAAAAGGCTTCATTTCCAACCTTTAGATACTGATGAGCAGCAAACAGCATAAAACCTGAACAGACTGCAAGTTATTTGCAGGCTGCATGTTCTGGTTTTATGCTGTTTGCACATAGCCATTTTCACTTTGCTTAAGGCCCAGTCTCACTATGATGCCGGCGGAGCCCCGGTGCATGATCCGGGCTCTTCCTGAATGAACCGGGGCTCTACCCGGATGAACCGGGGGCAATCGGGGCTCCACCAGGAAAGTATTAAAATGTTTAATACCTCTGGCATGAACCCGGAGTCACCGGGAATGACCGGCAACAACCAGCGCAGCACCAGAAACAACCGGAATGGCACCAGGAACAACCTGGACGGTACCGTAGCTCC
This sequence comes from Dreissena polymorpha, assembly GCF_020536995.1. Taxonomy (NCBI): domain Eukaryota; kingdom Metazoa; phylum Mollusca; class Bivalvia; order Myida; family Dreissenidae; genus Dreissena; species Dreissena polymorpha. The sequence goes on along the minus strand of NC_068359.1, from coordinate 45,094,389 downwards.
ACTGGGGCCCATTTAGACCCCGGAAGAGCTACGGCAATGCCACGGTGGAGCCCCAGTGAATGCCGGCAGAGTCCCGGTATAGCTATGGTACATAAGTAAACCGGCGCTCTGCCGGGACGCCACCGGCATTCACCGGGGCATTACCGGTGACGACCGGGGTTAAACCAGGGCGTTGCCTTAGCTCTGCCGGGTTCTGATGCCGGTATAGCCCCAGTGTGTGCCGGCGGAGTTACAGTATACCGGGGCTATGCTGGGACGCTGCCGGCTTTCACCAGGGCTCAACTGGGGCATTACCGTGGACAACTGGGGCTCTGCCGGGGCTTCACCAAAATAAACCGTAGCCAGTCCGGGGGTGACTGGGACTCTGCCGGGCTGTTGACCGGCTTCAACCGGAGCGACACCGGGAAATAGTGTGAACCCGTTTACAATTTTCTACGAATCATCCCCGTTCTCTCCGGTCAACTGGCGTTAGCAAACTTAGATGGACCAGGGCTCTATACCGAATATAGTGAGACTGGGCTCTATTGGGGAATGGGTTAAACATCATTATGTTCTAAAACATGTCATTAGTTTCATTTGTTTTTTTGTGGTGAGGACTTTTGTGCATTAACAGTTTTGTATAAGAATGCCAAATCCTAGTTCTTTAAAGCTACGGTAATCTATGCTGTGACATGTGGAGTAAATAATTGCATTTTCATTTAATATCCCGCAATTCTGTCATAGCTTTGACAGCAGTAGGGCAATTCTGGTCGACATTTCCGACATTTCCTATGCCTTGAGTCCAATAACATATTAGTATCAGTGGAATTTTTTCCTATTTGCCCATAAGCTACCTTTTCCACATCAGTTTGGATTATGAGAATTACAAGGCTGTTTTCCTTTTGTCATTATTCAAACATGTTTTAGGATTTTCTGGTTTGTTATTATTTTGCCCCTGAAACTTAAGAGCAAGCAAGCCCAATTAGGATAAAAATACCTGTATTCCTTTTTATATAATCACAGGCTCAGTTCTAGATGCAAAAAAATAAAAGTATTTATATACAATGTCATGTTTGTTGAGCATTTCTTCCCTGCAATGACTACAGCTTTTTAGATACTGCCATTTTGTATTATTAATTGTTGAACTATTTTGTAAAATATATAGGCTTAAACAAATGAAAAGACAAATCAACAGGTCTGCTTTGAAATAAGTTGGACAGGGTGCCAAATAGACAAAGCCTGCTTGAAAAAATAAAGATTTTATTCTACAAATTTAAGGTGAGGAAATCTGACGAACATCAATTGGGCATTGCCATAATCAACTCGTTTTCAGATTTGTTTTTAATTTTAAAATAATGTAATGAAACTACATTTAATAATACAACAATAAAATACCCTTCTTTCCTAGTAACAGATTCAGCCAATGAAATACTTTGGAGTTTAAGACATATTTATGGACAGACTTATGGGTTAATTATCCGCATTTAGAAAATTCTATCACATCATATTGTCATTGATATTATTTCTTTGCAAACAAGAACATGACATTCTGATATCTCTTGGTAAATATCAAGAATAGAGACTTATTTTTAGAGCAAGAAAAATGTGGAATAATAAATTCAGACTTAACCGGGTACTTTACAAAGGACCTTGGGAAGAAACATCAAATGACCTGTAACTGCAACTGGGTCATTCCGTCATTTTAAAATATTAGTATATTTTTTCTTTTTCAAATAGTCACTTTGCCAATATGAGAAGAGTGTCTTAACAATTGGAATGCATGACTTTGCATAAAGTTGCATTTTTGCTTAGGAATGCACTCATGTTAACCCCCATTAATTAATTGATGGAATTCAGATTGTCTTCTTTAATGTTACAGTTGACCATCGCATGTGCTCAAGCACTCTAAACTGCTCTCAGTACATTAAATTACTTGGATATAATCACTGCCTTTCCTCTATCAGTCAACTTTTTCAAATCTTGTTTGACACAAACATGTTCCATTTATCTTATAATCAGATTTGCCTAAGCCTTCATTTTTTATCTGATTACAGACTCGGAGAACAATGTCACAACAACTGAAGATTGTGGCCAGTTTTATCACTTATAGAGATTCTTGTCAGAATCAGGACTTAAAATGTGAGCAGCGCTCAATGAAAAAGTGGTTAAGTGGGTAAAGAGTCGTCCCAGATTAGCTTGTGCAGTCCGCACATGCTAATCAGGGATGACACTTTCCGCCTAAACTGGATTTTTGTTAAGAAAAGACCTTCTGTATTAACAAAAAATACCATACAAGCAGAAAATGTCGTCCCTGATTAGCCTGTGGGGACTTCACAGGCTTATCTGGGATGACACTTTAAGCACATGCATTAAACCCCTTTTTAACAGAGCACGGCTCATTTATTCTTAGAAAGCAAAGGAGGCAAATACCCGTGATTGCAAAACAACTTTAAAATTAATTGTAATTCAAAGTTGTATGGTTTATAAATATGTACCTCAAAGTGTGGAAATATTTCTCTTTGTTTGTACAATTGTCTTTTTAAAATTTACTTAGTTTCTGGGCTATTCAATTGTCTCCATCTGAACTGTTTGTTTTTTCTCATACATTCCGATTGTTTGATTGACACTAGTGTGGCAACTTTGTCATTAACTCTCAGCCAATGGTCGTAGAACTTATTATGTTCAGTGTGCATAGATTCTAGAGTTATTACCGTATTTTCCCTTGTATAGCGCGCTCCCATATATAGCGCGCAGGCTGTTTTATTATGCCCCCAGTAGGGTGGCATATAGCAGTTGAACTGTCCGTCAGTCAGTATGTCAGTCTGTCCGAAAACTTTAATGGTCATAACTTTTTCAATATTGAAGATAGCAACTTGATATTTGGCATGCATGTGTAACTCATGGAGCTGCACATTTTGAAAGATGAAAGGTCAAGGTCATCCATCAAGGTCAAAGGTCAAATATATGGCATCCGTCCGAAAACTAACATTCACCATAACTTTCTTATGCCCCTGAAGGATGGCATATAGTTTTTTAATTGTCCGTCAAGCTGTCCATCTGTCTGTTCGTCAGCCAGTCTGTCTGTCTGTAAGTCAGTCCGTCCGAAAACTTTAACATTGCCCATAACTTTTGCAATATTGAAGATAGCAACTTGATATTTGGCATGCATGTGTATCTCATGGAGCTGCACATTTTGAGGGGTGAAGGGTCAAGGTCATCCTTCAAGGTCAAAGGTCAAATATTGCAATATTGAAAATAGCAACTTAATATTTTGCATTCATGCATATCTCATGGAGCTGCACATTTTGAGTGGTGAAGGGTCATCATCCGTCAAGGTCAAAGGTCAAATTTTGTTATATTGAAGATGGCAGCTCGATATTTGGCATGCATGCGTATCTCATGGAGCTGCACATTTTGAGTGGTGAAATGTCAAATTCAAGGTCATCCTTCAAGGTCAAGGTCAAAGGTCAATTTTTTTTCAATATTGAAGATATCAACTTGATATTTGGCATGCATTTGTATCTCATGGACCTGCACATTTTGAGTGGTGAAAGGTCAAGGTAATCCTTCAAGGTCAAAGGTCAAATATTACAATACTGAAGATAGCAACAGATTAACAGTCCACATGCATTTGGTGTAAAACGTGAGAAAATCAGAATTCATGTGCATCGTGTCATTCTTTCTCGGGGAAAGCATGGGCTTTAAATTTGAATGCTGAATAAAACTTCTTGGCACATGGGAGACAGGGCTACAGTTGTTTAGATATGTCAGTATTGACGTAAAACTGTTAATCTATTATGTTGAACAAGTTTGGTTATTATTTGTCGCTCTACACAGGCGTGAATGTGATGAACAATGAAGGTGGCAAAACCCTGGACCAAACTGGAAAACACTTGAGAAGTCCCTGTTCAAACCTGCGGTTACCTGCAAAAGAGACCAAATACCTTTACCAGTCCAACGTAAGCCGCCTTATAGGACCAAAAATGGCCGTAGAAGTGCACAAAATTAGACAAATAAATGTTTGCATACTTTATTCAAACATTTTACTTTTTGTAAATAAATAATGCTACCCGGTTCATATCTGACATTACCGATTTTTTGTTGTTTCGACAACGGTCCCTTCAGTCTGTAAGATTATAGGGTGTAGTTTTCTGGAATAAAAAAATGGCGGCTATTATGACTATTTACGATTGCCAAATGAATTTTTTGCAATTTAGCAGCCAGGATAGCGTTGTATCAATGTATAACGTGCACAAACTTTTTTATTTGAAATTTGGAGGTAAAAAAACTGTGCGCTATACAAGGGAAAATACGGTCTGTTTATTGTGCTGATAGATTATAGACTTATTATGGTTTGTGTGCATAGATTCTAGACTTATTATGTTCAGTGTGCATAGATTATAGACTTATTATGTACAGTGTGCACAAATTCTAGAATTATCATGTTCATTGTGCATATATTCTAGACTTACTATGTTTAGTGTGCATAGATTTTAGACTGATTATATTCGGTGTGCATAGATTCTAAGGCTTATTATGTTCAGTGTGCATGGATTCTAGACTTATTATGTTCAGTGTGCATAGATTCTAAGGCTTTATAGTGCAATATGTCACCCGCAGGTTACAGATCACAGGCCAGCTCTAATAGTTCTTTCAAATTATGGTTGCTTACTGATATTTTGTTTAATTATATGGAATATTATGGGTTTGTTATTAGTCCAGATGAAAACCTATAAATACCTATTTCATGTCTTCCCTGTAACTGTCACAACTAAAGGAGCAGTACAATATCTGTGAGTGCTGGCCAAGCAGAGCTATAGATAAAATTATGAGCAGTGTTCTGAGAAAACTGTGCGTCATGCATGTGCGGAAAGTGTCATCCCAGATTAGCCTGTGCAGTCTGCACAGGCTAGTCAGGGACAACACTTTCACTTTTATGACATTTTTCGTTTAAATGAAGTATCTTGTTAGCAAAATTCCAATTTAGGCCGAAAGTGTTGTCTCTGATTAGCCTGTGCAGACTTCAAAGGCGAACCTGGGACAACACTTTACACACATGCATGATGCCCACTTTTCGCAAAACAAGGCTCATATGATTTATAAGAAAATCTAATGTATTAGATGTTAAACTACATGATCTTCTTGACAAAATGTTGGACCGTGTCAATTTTAATTAATGACTAACACAGTCATATTGGCACTCACTGGTTTGTGCTGTGTCGCAACAACAGATTGATCCTTTACCTGTTCATAATGCTGGTATTCTCCAACATTAATTAAATGGCAGCTGTTATATGACCTGCGTCGTGCCAAAATGGATCTTATGCTAAATGATACCAGCCTTAGGCTCCAGCACATCTTGTGCCTCCGCACGGTCTGGTCAGGAGCTACCCTGTCCGCTAATGAGACCACAAAACCTTGCGTGACTTGATAGTGGACAAAACCTTGCATGATTTGATAGTGGACAAAACCTTGCATGACTTGATAGTGGACAAAACCTTGCATGACTTGATAGTGGACAAAACCTTGCGTGATTTGATAGTGGACAAAACCTTGTGTGGCTTGATAGTGGACAAAACCTTGCATGACTTGATAGTGGACAAAACCTTGCATGATTTGATAGTGGACAAAACCATGCATGACTTGATAGTGGACAAAACCTTGCATGACTTGATAGTGGACAAAACCTTGCGTGACTTGATAGTGGACAAAACCTTGCATGACTTGATAGTGGATAAACCTTGCGTGACTTGATAGTGGACAAAACCTTGCATGATTTGAAAGTGGACAAAACCTTGCATGATTTGATAGTGGACAAAACCTTGCATGATTTGATAGTGGACAAAACCTTGCATGATTTGATAGTGGACAAAACCTTGCATGATTTGATAGTGGACAAAACCTTGCATGATTTGATAGTGGACAAAACCTTGCATGATTTGATAGGGGACAAAACCTTGCATGATTTGATAGTGGACAAAACCTTGCATGATTTGATAGTAGACAAAACCTTGCATGCTTTGATAGTGGACAAAACCTTGCGTGATTTGATAGTGGACAAAACCTTGCGTGACTTGATAGTGGACAAAACCTTGCGTGACTTGATAGTGGACAAAACCTTGCGTGACTTGATAGTGGACAAAACCTTGCGTGACGTGATAGTGAACAAAACCTTGGCGTGACTTGATAGTGGACAAAACCTTGCGTGACTTGATAGTGGACAAAACCTTGCGTGACTTGATTGTGGACAGTGTAGCTGCTCACCAGACTGCAAGATTGTGCAGGCTTGCCTCAGGAGCTGCGTTGGCCGCATATGACATAAGACTAATTTTTGCATGACATAGCTCATTTTATGCAAGCACACCTTAAACAAATAATATATATAAGATCTGACACAAGTTGTCATTTTCTAACATATTTTATTCAGTGATTTTTCAAAATATCTTAGTAACAAATTTCACTGACAAATTTGATAAATAAAACAGTGGCATGAAATGAAAAATAATGTCAGATCCTATATATATATGGCCATGCTCTGTGAAAAGGCAGGTTTTTTTTTATTAATGCGTGGAAAGCGTCATCACAGATTAGCCTGTTGAGTCCACACAGGCTAATCAAGGATGACACTTTACGCTTTTATGATTTTTTTCATGAAAAGAAAGTCTCTTCTTAGCAAAAATCCAATTAAGGCTGACAGTGTCATCCCTGATTTGCCTGTGCAGTCCGCACATGCATTTAACCCCTTTTTCAAAGAGAAATGCCCATATATGATTCTTTTAAGATGTGCCTCAAATGGGAAATATAAAGCTTTGTTAGATTGTTGAAACAAAATGGAAAGAAAGTGATCACATGAAGGCTAATAAATGCGTCATTTATTTGGTTTAAAGTTAATTTAACATGTCTATTATTGTAACAGTAATAAAAACACAGAGGATGACAAAATGACGTCATATGATTTAAACAACAAAATATGTTTAATATGGAGTTGCAGGTAGAGACGAAAATAACAAGTTTGGATGACTGATTCATAGGTACCGTAAAAATGTAGTCATAAGTCGAGATTTTTTTCCTAAAAAATTTGATTAAATTTACAGTCTCGACTTATGAGGTTGTCCATGAAAAATAATGATGACATTCTACTAAGATCGATCCCCGCGGAAATGGTTTAAGTTGTTGTTGTATAGAAAACTTGTTGAAATACGACACACAGAATTTCCTCTTTTATCTGATACTTACCAATTAATATAACCACAGTTTGCCGCAACATTTCCCTCATTTTTATTTTCATAATTTAATCCAAAGTTTTCATGTAGGCAGGTGGGTTTTTTTTTTACAACTGAACGTGTAAACAAAAGATCGAGTCATTTTTAAAGTAGAGCGAGAATTGGCAACCTGTATGAATTGACAGTTTGACATCATCAAAGGAAAGCCGCTTCCTGTCAAGAAGCCATAAAGCATCACCCTTCTCGCCGATAAATAAAAATTCTTTAATTTGTGAAGTGACATGTTTAACCAATCGCGAGTTTGTTATTCACTGGCAATCGTCCAATTATGTTTGAGCAAGTGCATAGCTCTGCCTTTGAAACTGTTATGTAGAACAAAGGTGGAGTTAGCGGTCTATTGGTTATGTCAATCATTGTCATAAAAACGTGTTTACCGAGGAACTAAGCAATTGTTTTGATAGTCAGATTAAAAGTACAAAGATTTGATTACAGTGATCACTGTGTGTCATCGGATTATAAGTTTGTGGATTATTACTAGCGTGGACAATTTAGTGCAAACGTTATAATAATAATTTATTAATTTGACTAACACATTTGATTTGTGAAAATGCCTCGAATACGCCAACGCCATGCGTATGACAATACGTTTAAAATACGCATGATAGAATTTGCAGAGCAATTAATTAATAATAGTGCTGCTGAACGCGAGTTTGGTGTTTATATCGATTCGTATTGATTATATTAAACAAAGTACATAATACACGTGTCCGCTATGTCTACGTCCTGCAGTTCTATCTTGACGTCACGGTCTATGTACAGAATAAAAACTTCCCGTACATTTAAAATTGCGTCTGTTTATGAAATTATTGCACAAATAATTTCTGACTCGACTTATGACTTGGACATATTCAAAATCTCTGATTTTCGTATCATTTTTTACCCCCCGACTTATGAGCGGGAAGACTTATGACTGCATTTTTACGGTAGTTTAAAAAATAACCATGTTGGAAGACTGAATTATAGGTATAGGTAGTAACACAAATAACCATTTTGGAAGACTGAATTATAGGTATAGTTAAGTTAAGACTAAATTATTGGTAGTAACAAAAGTAACCTGGTCATAAAATCGAATACCGTAGGTTTCCTCGTATAGCGCGCAGTGTTTTACCTCCAAAATTCAAATTAAAAAGCTGGTGCGCGCTATACATTGATACAACGCTATCCTGCCATGGTTGCTAAATTGGTAAAAATATGTTTGTAATTGTAAATAATCAAAATGGCCACCTTTTTTTTTCCAGAAAACTACCACCCTATAACGTACAGACTAAGGGGCCATTGTCGAAACAACAAGAAGTCGCTACTGGTAGATATGAACGCGGTAGAAGTTTTGGTCAAAAATAAATTTGTTTGAATAAACTTGCCGACATTTCTTTGTTTGTGTTTTTACACTTCTTTATTGATGGATTCCGATGGGTACTGTTGTCGACATTCCGGAGAGCAGGCAAGGGTAGGTGCGAACGAGGTCTTTTTTGCAGGTAACAGGGGTTCTGAAATATTTTATGAGTCTACTTGTCCACGGACAAGTTGGACCCACACATTCACTTGTCCGTACCAAAGAAGTACTTGTCCGTATTTTTAAGATAAATAAAGGAAAACATCATTACTAATTAAGCAAATAATACAAACATACACTTTTGTTAAGTTCATAGTTTTATTTTATACATAGTAAACTAGAAAATACAAGCAAGATGTGCAAACAATAAGAACACGTTTAAGTCACACATGATACCATCTCGGATATTTAATAAACTCAACATGACTAGAAATTCACTTGAAATAAAATAATCTCCGCTAAATATATGTATATAATTATCCGCTTATAAAGGAAACTGACTTACAAAGTTTACATTTACACACACCGGTAACGTTTTCAATCCAAGGAAATTAAATTAGCCAAGACTCAACAAATTCTCGTTTCCGCTTGGCGTCGTATGCTTTATCATATTCATACTTGGCTTTTCTCTTCTTTTCTGAAGCCGAACTGATTTTATCATTGGTCTGATTAGCGTCATGGCTTGACGTTAAAGCGGTTTTATTTTAAAAATCGAATGCAGGTCGGTAAAACATGTTTGCGGCCATTTGCAATTTACGAAAAATGTTATCTAATGCGTAATTGGCTGTTGCTGTACACGTGCGCTGGTTTCTCTACTATAAATGTTACCTTATGCGTGATTGGCTTTTGCTATATACGCGTGGACTTGTTTACTACATTAAATAATTATTATCGGAAAATAACCTACCTCCAGTTAAAAAAGTGTGCTAGTTCGTTTTTTATTTTCTGAAAATATTGAAGTTTCGTTCTCAAAACAAAATTTACCTGGAAATTTTACTTGTCCCCGGACAAGCTAGCTTTCAAAAGCTGCTTGCCCGGAAGGGGAAATTGACGACTCGGACAACTCGGACAGCATATTTCAGAACCCCTGGGTAACAGTAGGTGTGAAAGCGGGTCATTTTGCACTTCGTAATTAATTGGCAGATGTTATTGAGTAATATGTGCCACAATTTGTGTGAGACACTAATTGACACTTGAGAATGTGAAAATATGCAATCACATTTTGTGTGTATAAATATTGAACGTTCAACAGTGGTGTTTCAAACATTTATTAAAATTGTCAAAAATATAGTGCAACGCCTGCATACCTCAACAACTGTATCCCTGTCTCACATGCGACATTCAAATGTAATGCCCATGCTTTCCGCGAGTAAAAATCACACAATGTACACTAATTCTTATTTTCTCACGTTTTTCACGAAATGCACGTGGATTTTTAATCTTTTGCTAGAAAATTACAAAATTGTCAGAAAGTATAGTGCTATGCAACCCATGCTCCTAATCATAATGACGCTTCCTATTTTGAATGCTTTATTAAGCTTTCCAATGCCCTGGATTATTGGATTGTGCAATAGTAAAATGGCGGCCATTTTCGGTCCGATTTGGTGGTTTTATTGTCTTGAAATATTTTGTTCTCCATTTTTGCATTTAAAAAGCTATACACAGGAGCGCGCTATACAAGGAAACCTACGGTAGTCGATTGCTGTGATTGCCCTAAAAAATTGCGTCTCTGGAAAGTGGAAAGTGTAATTGACAACTCAACAGAATAAAAATTATGCCAAATGAAGGTTATAGAAATGTATAAAAAACAACATGTTTGCAATTTGTGCATTCTTTCCGCTTGGACAACTCTTCCAGTAAGAAGCTAATTAATCGTGAAGCCAAGCTACTGTGTGATATATTGTGCCATAGGATAGAGCGATTGAATTATAAGTAAATGGCAGATTTGCCTGCCTTAACACTGGGGAAATTGCAAACCTTACTAATCATAGTGTTCTTTGAAAAGGAATTGTTTACCTCAAAGAAACTTCATACGGTTGTGATTTGATCATTTGCTGATTATGCAATTGTGTGCCCTTTTTAATGTGTTATTTAGATATCATAATGGAAATACGTGTGTATTTTCAGATTAAATTATAAATTACCAGAAAGTTGCATAATTTTTGGAATTTGCTTTTATTTAATTTCTTAATGTCATACACTTTTCTTTTATTGGACTTCTACTTTATGTAACCTTGTTTGTCAACTTGCCAATGGCCTATAAAATTAACTGTTGTCTGACAATTTGAGTGTCAATGTTTTATGGAATTTTTATTAATGGTGTCACGTGTCACTTTTAGGCTGGAACTAAATATGTTTAGGTTCAGATATAACCTTAGTCATGCAAACGTGGATCTTATGCCATATGCAGCTTGCCTAGATCCTGACCAGCCATCTACAGTCAGGGGAGCTCTTGACATGTCAACGCCATAGCTCAGATGGGTCAGGGCCCATATTCACCAAACAATTCTTAGACTTAAGTCTAAGAATAAAGAAAATTCTTTAAATTAGAATATTCAAGAATTTCTTTAATTTTCAGTAAAACTCTGCAGTTAACATCTCTATCTATATTATTCTTCATATAAAACATTTTGTTAATGACATAATCACCAGTGGAGGCCTGTATATATTCAAACACTGAACACATTTTTCTTGGTTCTAAGGCTATTCTTTATTTTTAAGTCTAAGAATCGGTTGGTGAATACGGGCCCAGGTTTGAGCTTCCCTGCGGCTGCACATGACGTAAGATCCATTTTCGTATGATGCTAGTCATATACACCATAAAATGCAAATCCTAGCAATGAAAGATATGCAGCCAGTTAAGGAAGTGTCTTCACAGATATGAAAAGCAACACAATATGGTTTCTGTAGCTTTGAGACTGTTGATTGCAAATGGGCAGTGCTCTGTGAAAAGGGGGTATAATGCATGTCGTAAAGTGTCATCCCAGATAAGCCTGTGTGGTATGCAAAGGTTTATCAGGTATGACACGTTCTGCTTGTATGATATTTTTCGTTTAAAGAAAGTCTCTTCTCAGCAAAAATCATGTTTAGGCACAAAGTGTTGTCCCTGATTAGCCTGTAAATACTGCATAGGCTAATCTGGGATGACACTTTATGCACATGTATAAAACCCTTTGCATGCTTGGAAATTTGTCGTCTGCTAAAATGTCGTCTGCTGAATTTTTAAAATTAGCATTTTCTTCGATTTTTTTTCAAAGAATACTATCAGAATAGCAAACAGTTTGGATCCTGATGAGACGCCACGTTTTGCAAACTGTTTGCAAAGGCCTTTAAAATTGGGTTCCTGCACTGAAAGGGTTAAACCCCTTTTCACAGAGCGCTGCTCAAATATATTACAGACACTGTGTGGTAATTTGTTTAGGAATCTGGTAGAAGGTAGAATGACAACTAGTTGGATGCATGTCAGCTGTGCAAGCGAGATTGTTATCTATATAGATAATAATGATAGGTTAATGCACTGCTGCAAATCGCAGAGTCTTCAGTGAAATTTGGTATTGTGGTGTCAGTGTAAGAGGCAGATGAGTCGCATTGTGGATTATTACGACAACAAAATAATTGATGTGTTGGGTTAATAATGTTTTAAGTATTCCACATTCAGGGATATTTTTATTGTTTTTTTTTATCTGAGAAAAGCTTGTAATTTAAAATGAAAAATAATAAATTGAATTAACTGTTCACACTTTGAAGCTGTAAACATTAAAATGTGATATGTAATTGTTGTAGTAATTCTGGGATTTCACTGGATAATTTTTAAAGCAAACATATCAAAATCAAAGAGTGGTTTTTAAAACTGGTAAAAGCTTAATCAAATTAATCTGCAAAGATTTGATTTTTTGTTTGAAATAGACTACATGAAAATGAATAATTCCATAAACAAAGTGTTCTCCCTGATAAGCCAGTGTGAACTGGGCAGACTTATCTGGGATGTCACTTTATTTGCATGCATAAAGCCAAGTTTTCCCAGAAAGATACATTTTTCTTGAGGACACCGATTGTGAGTAAATTTACTCTAGTACCATGTAGCTGACTCTACAGTTAGTATGATTTCCAAGCTCAGTTGCCATGGTCACAATATTTAGTATCCCTCATAATCCTGCCAATGCCAACTGAGTCTCGCTGTTGGCAGTTGTGGTTCAACAGTTATTTCAAAATCAGTTTCGGGGCTGTCACCAAATCGCTGTGCTTAATGGCGTTTGCTTGATTAGCGACTAAGACGTGGATAAATAATCATGAGATATTACGCATAGAGGATTGGAAATGTCAATAGTGCCAAAGGAGCAGTGATAGGATCATGTTAAATCATTTCTAGTGTTTTGCTTTAATGGGAATATATTTGGAACAGTTGTATTTTTGTTAGGGATATTTTTCGCTGATGGTGAGAAAAGTGCTGTGTAAAATTTTATATAATTTTAAAGATAAATACATTCTTAAAAAAAAAAAGAACATAAAAATGATTGATGTGAAAATTGTAAAAATACGGACTACTAGGGGTATAAAAATGAGATACAAAAAATCACATTTAATAGCGATTTTATTAGTCAGTAAATAATGGCCTTTCAGTACTGCAGTTTTGATGGGAAATGAAGCAAACATAATAAAGAAGGAATACAAAACCAAATGGGTTTCGGTACTCAGTTTGAACTTTAATTTGTTAAGGGTTGTTGGTGTCACCAAAATGCGAGTTTATCTACTGCATCACTGATGCTGATAAAATAACAAAATACAATTGAACTCAGGTGGATATGAATTTTTACTGCACTGCAGTATACTGATTGATATTGCAGGTTAATTTAAAATCAATGGCTGTCATTGTGCTTTACCTGGAAAATTATTAATAATCAATGCAGCAGTGATTTTAAAATAATGAATTAACATTGTTAAAAGCAATATAAAAATTGTACAAGCATTGTTGTAAACATGTCTTCATAGCAGAATAGTTCAACAAATTCAGTTTTATTGTATGGTGCAGTAAGACCAAACATGATGCAAAGTAAGAACACAATGATGGAAATTTAAAAATGTTCCGATTATAGGTTATTGTACAATTACCAGTTAAATTTCATTTAAAGAAAAACATTAATGATGTGATATTCAAAGAATGAACATGATCGATAAAGATGTGATTATACAATTATGAAGATACTGAAATATTGGATTTGAGCAATACATTTGTATTTTAAGTAAGGTATGTGTTTGGAATTTCACTTGGTAATTCAACTTAAAAATCTGTGTATTAAAGTCTAGTGATTTCAAGTTGCATGTGTCAAACAAGGACTGCAATGAGTGATTCAAAATGATCAAGACCTTTGTGTTTGTTGGATTATTGAAGTTTTCATGAAACCCTGGTCCACAATGTCTCTCCCTCGTGTAGAGAAGAAAAAAAAGGAAAAACCCAAACTGCGCCGAGGGTACACTGTCGACCAGTCCTACTTCGACAAAGTAAAGTTGTCTATTATAAAAGAACGGAGGGTAGGTATACTGACTTGGATTTGTATTTAAAATTAATTTCTTGTGAAACGCTTTATCTAAACTAAGAATTGAAATTTTAGCATGGTATTTTTAATATCAGAAGTTCAGAATCAGATTTATTATGCTCCCCAAAAATTTATTTTGGGGGAGCATATAGTTGTGGCTTCGTCTGTTTGTCCGTGCACAATTTTTGTGCGGGCTATTTCTCAGCAACTAATGACCAGAATTCAATGAAACTTTATGGGAAGCTTCATTACCAAGAGGAGATGCGCTTATTATCAGCGGGTTGTGGTCGGATGATTTTTTACAGAGTTATGGCCCTTTGAAATTTTCCATTAACTGTACATTATAGTGCAATTATTGTCTGGGCTATTTTTCAGCAACTAATGACCGGAATTCAATGAAACTTTATGGGAAGCTTCACTACCAAGAGGAGATGTGCATATTATCAGCGGGTTCTGGTCAGATGATTTTTCACAGAGTTATGACCCTTTGAAATTTTCTATAAAAAATTATTGTCCCCCCCCCCCCCCCCCCCCCAACTACTGTGCCCTCAAGACGTTACCTTTTATCTGAATATATAGTGCAATATTGTGACAAAAAAAAACTTTGGGAAGCATCACCCGTCTCTGACGGTTTCTTGTTGTTAATTGTCTGACACAGTTCCAAAGCAGTAAGATTATGATCACATGCACCAGAATCTACACTCGAATAATATCCATCTGATAGTAGAAGAGGGATAGTAAATATGACCTTTGTCCATCTTTATGTCTGTCAGTCCATTCTTTTATTCCATAAAGGGAGAGGAGCTGAGGCCCTTTTGAATTTGAACAAAATTTGGACATTTGTGTTTGATTTTTTTTTAAACAAATTCTTTAAAACTGTCTCTTTCTTCCATATCTCCTATGCGCTCTGACGGATTTTAATGAAACTTGATTCCATTGTTGAGGTCAGTTGGACTTTGTGCAGAAGGTATGAGTTCATGCCCACTCAAGGTCAAGGTCACACTTAAAGTTAAATTTGCAGCCACTTTTTTCATTTCTTTTTTAATAGAAAAAGTGCTAAATTAATTACCCAGTCAAATGAACTCAAGGTCGAGGTTACACTTGACGTTTTAATGCTGTAGCTTTTATTTTCCTGTTTGTTTTATATTTAGCTCACCTTTCAAACAATCATAAAACTCTTCTCAAATGTGTATAACATTAACACTTTCAGTGCGGGAACCGAATTTTGAAGGACTTTGCAAACAGTTTGGATCAAGATGAGACGCCACAGAACGTGGCGTCTCATCAGGATCCAAACTGTTTGCTATTCTGATAATATTCTTTGAAAAAAATCAAAGAAAATGCTAATTTTAAAAATTCAGCAGACGACATTTTAGCAGACGACAAATTTCCCAGCATGCAAAGGGTTAAGGTCATAAGCATAACATGTGAGACAATCATGCCGAGAAGGTCACCTCTGGAAGATAATAACCTGAGGGATATATCTGTCTTATTTATTTTGCAACGATTCCAATATTTTCATCATATACTGTACTTCTGCTTTCCTTGCAGATTATGCCTGTCAACATTTACTTATGAAAGACAATACTTTTCCAAGGAACCAAATTGCTATAACAGAACCTGGATTTGGCATATGTCACACATGCTAATTTGTTTGACATTTCATTGGCTGGTGTTATGGTTGAATCAAAGCGCTGAAGGCGCTGAAGTTGTTCGCTGTTGTCGTCCTTGATTAGCTTGTGCCCATTGCACAGGCTAATCAGTGTGCACAGGCTCATCTTATTTGACATGCATTAAGCCTCGTTTTCCCTGAAAGCAGCCAATATGTACAGATTTCAATGATAAACCTTAGACTGGCCAATGTCGACTTACAAGCTGGTAAATACACCCACTGCATTAGTATAGCAGACGCTCCGTCGCCTTTCAGTGTCTGCAGTGCAGACAGGCAGCGGTAATAATTTCTAGCATAGTGAGTTTCAGCTCTTAGCGTAGCTAAGATAACTAAGCATATACTGATTTGCAAAACATGCTCTGTAAATTTAGTCAGCCGCTAAAACCAACCAACTAAAAACTCTGTGGTTGCCATTGTTGTGTTGCCCATGAAACACAGTGGAAACAAAATGCATTTTTAAAAGTGTATTTAAAGAAAGTTGTTAATATTATGGGCCTTGCTCTGTGAAAAAAGGAGGTTTAATGCAACAACCTGGCAAAGTCCCAAGCTAGCTAAGGTTTATCCCGGTGAAGCCCCAGTTGTCCCCGGTAATGCCCAGGTGGAGCCGTGGTGAAAGCGGCCAACGTCACGGCAGAGCTCCGGTATACCGTAACTCCACCGGCACTCACCGGGGCTATGTCGGCATCAATCCCCTGCAGAGCTAAGGCAATGCCCCGGTTTAACCCCGGTCGTCGCCGTTAAAGCCCAGGCAGAGCCCCAGTGAATGCCGGTGGCGTTCTGGCAGAGCGCCGGTTTACCGATGTACCGTAGCTATACCGGGACTTTGCCGTCATTCACCGGGGCAACACTGGCGCGTTGCCGTAGCTCTGCCAGGGTCTGTATGGGCCCAGCTGGAGCTACGGTGCTGTCATGGTAGTTCCCGGTGCAGTCCCGGTTGTTGCCAGTGCCGCGGCGGTCCCTGCCGGTCCTTCCCGTTGACTCCCAGAGGTATTTAACATTTTAATACTTTCCCAGTGGTGCCCCGGTTGTTCCCGGTCGTCCCCAGTTCATCCTGGTCATCCCGGGAGGAGCCCAGGTTCATCTCGGTAGAGCTCGGTTCATCCCGGTAGATCCCTGATCTGATGCACCAGGGCTCCACAGGCATCATAGTGAGACTGGGCGTTTACACTGTACTTGTTTTGCAGTTTATATGTTAAAGTATATTCATTCTGATAGACGAGCATCACATTCACTAAGCCGTTATAATAATAATAATAATTTTTCGAATAATCCAAAATGGGGCTAGTAATTACTGTGTGCATAATGGACTGAACATATTATCACCTATAAATAACCACACATGTTTTTTCTAAGAAAATAAACATAAAAGCATTATTATATTTGATAGGTTAATATTATTTGATTGTTATATTGAAGCTTAAATGAGAAGAACTGAAATTAATTTGTTTTTCAGTGACACTGACAGGCAAGGTATTTCCTAACATGGTGTAATCAATTATTCGAATCAATTATTCGATTATATCTCTTCAGAGATTTCACGCCTAAAAATTTTGCAGATTACAAAGATAATGTCAATTTATTTTTTATAAGTGTACCGGTTTGACAACTTGTCAATAGTTGCAGTCTGTTATCTTAACAAGTTTACTTAGTGTTACCACACTTGATGAATAAAAAAGCTAAATATCAATAGCCATATGTTATTCTCTCGGATCACAATAACACAATTAACTTAATAGAAATCATTATTTTCGAGTAACAATATTCAATTACAACAAATGGGTAAAGACAAAAAAATTATCATAAAGGAATACAATTTTACAGCATGATACGCACTCACACTTATGTTAGGGATTCTTTATTTTATCACATTGGATGAAGACAAAAAAAATTATCATAAAGGAATACAATTTTACAGCATGATACGCACTCACACTTATGTTAGGGATTCTTTATTTTATCACATTGGATGAAGACAAAAAAAATTATCATAAAGGAATACAATTTTACAGCATGATACGCACTCACACTTATGTTAGGGATTCTTTATTTTATCACATTGGATGAAGACAAAAATAATTATCATAAAGGAATACAATTTTACTGCATGATACGCACTCACACTTATGTTAGGGATTCTTTATTTTATCACATTGGATGAAGACAAAAAAAATTATCATAAAGGAATACAATTTTACTGCATGATACGCACTCACACTTATGTTAGGGATTCTTTATTTTATCACATTGGATGAAGACAAAAATAATTATCATAAAGGAATACAATTTTACAGCATGATACGCACTCACACTTATGTTAGGGATTCTTTATTTTATCACATTGAATGAAGACAAAAAAAATTATCATAAAGGAATACAATTTTACAGCATGATACGCACTCACACTTATGTTAGGGATTCTTTATTTTATCACATTGGATGAAGACAAAAATAATTATCATAAAGGAATACAATTTTACAGCATGATACGCACTCACACTTATGTTAGGGATTCTTTATTTTATCACATTGGATGAAGACAAAAATAATTATCATAAAGAAATACAATTTTACTGCATCATACGCACTCACACTTATGTTAGGGATTCTTTATTTTATCACATTGGATGTGGGACGTTATCAGGCAATATTCAATATCTACAAATCTGAAACTTGCATGGAGAACCTAGCTAGAATGTTTTGCACAAACATTTATAGAGGCCACGGCATTAATATGGTTGACTATGGTACTATGGTTGACTATGGTATTTATATATAATGGTTGACTATGGTACTATGGTTGACTATGGTACTATGGTTGACCATGGTACTATGGTTGACTATGGTACTATGGTTGACTATGGTACTATGGTTGACCATGGTACTATGGTTGACAATGGTACTATGGTTGACTATGGTACTATGGTTGACCATGGTACTATGGTTGACTATGGAACTATGGTTGACTATGGTACTATGGTTGACCATGGTACTATGGTTGACTATGGTACTATGGTTGACTATGGTACTATGGTTGACCATGGTACTATGGTTGACTATGGTACTATGGTTGACTATGGTACTAGTGCAGCTTATGAAACTTGTTTAAATATGAGCCGTGCTCTGTGAAAAGGGGTTTTCATGCATGTGCGTAAAGTGTCTTCCCAGATTAGCCTGTGTGGTCCGCACAGGCTAATCAGGGACAACACTTTTCTCCTAAACTAGATTTTTGCTAAGAAAAGACTTTCTTTAAATGAACAATATCATTAAAGCGGAAAGTATCGTCCCTGATAAGCCTGTGCGGACTGCAGAGGCTAATCTGGGATGACACTTTATGCACATGCATTAAGCCCCTTTTTCACATAGCACTGCCCATATGTATTTCTAAGACAAGGAGCATTAATAATCTTAGTCATAATAATCAGGGTCAAACTTTGATTGCTGAACAAAAAATTGGAGTAATTAAAAAATGTAAAACATTATGAATGTAATTGTTCGGAGCTCTATACTAAATTGTTTTCAGCAATGCTATCCAACTTGCCTACATGTATTTGGAGACTGAGGGCAATTAAGCCAAATGTTTTACAAATGAAGTATGGTCAATGTTAACATGCAACATAAATAAAGCCACAAATTAACAAAGAATACCACCTTGAATGTATATGTAGAAGTATTTTGAAGTTATAAAGCCCTTTGACTGCATTCAAGACTCAATCTGTCTCATATTCTGTTATTATTTAGAGACAGTAACCAGCCTTTTTTGATGCAGCAGTGTATTGGTTCAAGATATTAACCCTGTGGTAAATTAATTTATTAATTGAGCTTACCTCAATGGAAAATGGGACTTTATTCATGTTCATAGTGTCGTTCTTGTTTAGCCTGTGCAGTCTACTTAGGCTAGTCTGAGGGACAACACTTGTCACCTAAACTGGATTTGTATATAAGACACTTCCTTAATATGAAAAATACCATAAGCGCAGACACTGTCATCCCTTATAAACCTGTGCAGACAGCACATACCGTAAGAGCAGACACTGTCATCCCTTATAAACCTGTGCAGACAGCACATACCATAAAAGCAGACACTGTCATCCCTTATAAACCTGTGCAGACAGCACATACCATAAGAGCAGACACTGTCATCCCTTATCAACCTGTGCAGACAGCACATGCCGTAAGAGCAGACACTGTCATCCCTTATAAACCTGTGCAGACAGCACATACCATAAGAGCAGACACTGTCTTCCCTTATAAACCTGTGCAGACAGCACATACCATAAGAGCAGACACTGTCATCCCTTATAAACCTGTGCAGACAGCACATACCATAAGAGCAGACACTGTCATCCCTTATAAACCTGTGCAGACAGCACATACCATAAGAGCAGACACTGTCATCCCTTATAAACCTGTGCAGACAGCACATACCATAAGAGCAGACACTGTCATCCCTTATAAACCTGTGCAGACAGCACATACCATAAGAGCAGACACTGTCATCCCTTATAAACCTGTGCAGACAGCACATGCCATAAGCGCAGACACTGTCCTCCCGTATAAACCTGTGCAGACAGCACATACCATAAGAGCAGACACTGTCATCCCTTATAAACCTGTGCAGACAGCACATACCATAAGCGCAGACACTGTCCTCCCTTATAAACCTGTGCAGACAGCACATACCATAAGAGCAGACACTGTCATCCCTTATAAACCTGTGCAGACAGCACATACCAAAAGCGCAGACACTGTCATCCCTTATAAACCTGTGCAGACAGCACATACCATAAGAGCAGACACTGTCATCCCTTATAAACCTGTGCAGACAGCACATACCATAAGCGCAGACACTGTCATCCCTTATAAACCTGTGCAGACAGCACATACCATAAGAGCAGACACTGTCATCCCTTATAAACCTGTGCAGACAGCACATACCATAAGAGCAGACACTGTCATCCCTTATAAACCTGTGCAGACAGCACATACCATAAGAGCAGACACTGTCATCCCTTATAAACCTGTGCAGACAGCACATACCATAAGAGCAGACACTGTCATCCCTTATAAACCTGTGCAGACAGCACATACCATAAGAGCAGACACTGTCATCCCTTATAAACCTGTGCAGACAGCACATACCATAAGAGCAGACACTGTTATCCCTTATAAACCTGTGCAGACAGCACATACCATAAGAGCAGACACTGTCATCCCTTATAAACCTGTGCAGACAGCACATACCATAAGAGCAGACACTGTCATCCCGTATAAACCTGTGCAGACAGCACATACCGTAAGAGCAGACACTGTCATCCCTTATAAACCTGTGCAGACAGCACATACCATAAGAGCAGACACTGTCATCCCTTATAAACCTGTGCAGACAGCACATACCGTAAGAGCAGACACTGTCATCCCGTATAAACCTGAGCAGACAGCACATACCATAAGAGCAGACACCTTCATCCCTTATAAACCTGTGCAGACAGCACATACCATAAGAGCAGACACTGTCATCCCTTATAAACCTGTGCAGACAGCACATACCATAAGAGCAGACACTGTCATCCCTTATAAACCTGTGCAGACAGCACATACCATAAGCGCAGACACTGTCATCCCTTATAAACCTGTGCAGACAGCACATACCATAAGAGCAGACACTGTCATCCCTTATAAACCTGTGCAGACAGCACATACCATAAGAGCAGACACTGTCATCCCTTATAAACCTGTGCAGACAGCACATACCATAAGAGCAGACACTGTCATCCCTTATAAACCTGAGCAGACAGCACATACCATAAGAGCAGACACCTTCATCCCTTATAAACCTGTGCAGACAGCACATACCATAAGAGCAGACACTGTCATCCCTTATAAACCTGTGCAGACAGCACATACCATAAGAGCAGACACTGTCACCCCTTATAAACCTGTGCAGACAGCACATACCATAAGAGCAGACACCTTCATCCCTTATAAACCTGTGCAGACAGCACATACCGTAAGAGCAGACACTGTCATCCCTTATAAACCTGTGCAGACAGCACATACCATAAGAGCAGACACTGTCATCCCTTATAAACCTGTGCAGACAGCACATACCATAAGAGCAGACACTGTCATCCCTTATAAACCTGTGCAGACAGCACATACCATAAGAGCAGACACTGTCATCCCGTATAAACCTGTGCAGACAGCACATACCATAAGAGCAGACACCTTCATCCCTTATAAACCTGTGCAGACAGCACATACCATAAGAGCAGACACTGTCATCCCGTATAAACCTGTGCAGACAGCACATACCGTAAGAGCAGACACTGTCATCCCTTATAAACCTGTGCAGACAGCACATACCATAAGAGCAGACACTGTCATCCCTTATAAACCTGTGCAGACAGCACATACCGTAAGAGCAGACACTGTCATCCCGTATAAACCTGAGCAGACAGCACATACCATAAGAGCAGACACCTTCATCCCTTATAAACCTGTGCAGACAGCACATACCATAAGAGCAGACACTGTCATCCCTTATAAACCTGTGCAGACAGCACATACCATAAGAGCAGACACTGTCATCCCTTATAAACCTGTGCAGACAGCACATACCATAAGAGCAGACACTGTCATCCCTTATAAACCTGAGCAGACAGCACATACCATAAGAGCAGACACCTTCATCCCTTATAAACCTGTGCAGACAGCACATACCATAAGAGCAGACACTGTCATCCCTTATAAACCTGTGCAGACAGCACATACCATAAGAGCAGACACTGTCACCCCTTATAAACCTGTGCAGACAGCACATACCATAAGAGCAGACACCTTCATCCCTTATAAACCTGTGCAGACAGCACATACCGTAAGAGCAGACACTGTCATCCCTTATAAACCTGTGCAGACAGCACATACCATAAGAGCAGACACTGTCATCCCTTATAAACCTGTGCAGACAGCACATACCATAAGAGCAGACACTGTCATCCCTTATAAACCTGTGCAGACAGCACATACCATAAGAGCAGACACTGTCATCCCGTATAAACCTGTGCAGACAGCACATACCATAAGAGCAGACACCTTCATCCCTTATAAACCTGTGCAGACAGCACATACCATAAGAGCAGACACTGTTATCCCTTATAAACCTGTGCAGACAGCACATACCATAAGAGCAGACACTGTCATCCCTTATAAACCTGTGCAGACAGCACATACCATAAGAGCAGACACTGTCATCCCTTATAAACCTGTGCAGACAGCACATACCATAAGAGCAGACACTGTTATCCCTTATAAACCTGTGCAGACAGCACATACCATAAGAGCAGACACTGTCATCCCTTATAAACCTGTGCAGACAGCACATACCATAAGAGCAGACACTGTTATCCCTTATAAACCTGTGCAGACAGCCATGGCTAATCTAAGATGATTCTTTACTTACATGCATTAAGCGAAGTTTTCCCTGAAATTCATATTTAAGCATGAGACACCACATGAAATGTCTGTACCAGCTATTGTAACTTGGATGTACGATTCACGCCTGGTGATTCCAGAGTGACTTCACTAGATAATATGTTATACAGCTTCAGTTGACCCTGTCTCATGCAAAAATAGGTCTTATGCCATATGTGGCTACCGTAGCTCAGACCAGCCTGCACATCCTAGCAGTCTAGTGAGGAGCTACCCTGTCAATTAATGAGAACACGGAACCATTATTGATTTAAAAGTGGGCAGGGTAGCACCTGTGAATGGACTCAGGCTGGTCTGCAGGGAATGTGGCATAAGACCCATTTTTGCATGACATGGTTCAGTTGATGTTTATGGGTTGCCAACTTTGACCTGCATATGTTGCCTGCATATGTTGAAGAACTTCTGTTGAGAAAACATTAGATGTCCTACTTGACTTGGGTTAAATACATAAAAGAAAAGCTGACTTGATGAGTGGTTCTAAAATGCTCTTACTGTCAACTTTGACTGGCTGCCACTCCTACCGCTATCAAAGATGATTCTGCTGCTTAAGCAACACAACAGTGTTTATGTATTTAAACAAATAAATACAAGATATATTTCTCTTATTAGGGGATTGTATTTACCGATAAATCCAAGCAAACGTTTAAGCTGCTAAATGCATGCATTTTTGCTCTCTGATAGAACCCAAATCAGATGCATTAAGCATCTCCAGTCAGTATGAACAGGTGTACATACATCCTGAAGCTTTCCTCATTAATAGCCGGGTGGATCTCACTCAAACTTTAACAGATGAATGACCTTAATGTGAAGATAATTGTGAAGGAAGGAATTATGGCTTTGACCAGTTATGAAAGAATGATGGCCATTTGTCGGAATTCTAACTATATATGAGCTGCGCTTTGTGAAAAGGGGGTGTAATGCATGTGTGTAAAGTCTCGTCCCAGATGAGCCTGTGCAGTCCACACAGGCTAATCAGGGACGACACTTTTGGTTTAAACAGAAATTTTCCTAAGAAGAGACTTTCTTTAAACAAACAATATCATAAAATGTATATTGATAACTAAGTTTTGTCAAGTTGTCAATATCATATTTACTTTAATGTTCAAGCCATTGTGAGAGCTGCATAGGGATAACTAAATTTTGCATTTTATAAAAAAAATAAAATCTGGGAAACCTTTCATTGGGATTTTTTTTGACAGCAATTGGGAAATGTTGAGTTTTTTCCCTTTGGGAAATTAGTGCCTGGTACTTTATAAAGAAAAGGAAAACAATTGCTGCCCAAATATTCGAGGTGAGGTGGTACAATATTGTGTATTGCAACAACTCCGTCTACAAACTGTCTTTTTGAATATCTAAGATTTGGATATCATTTTGAGGTTGAAATATTGTCTTGAGGTACATTATGTTTACTTCTTATAACTTCAAACATGTCTTATCCCTTTACCACTTAGATATGTATTTTGATGCATTTGTAGAAAGTTATATTAAAGGCCTTTCTTACTAGATCCAAGTTATAATGGTTTCAGTTCCAACCTTTAATACTGATGAGCAGCAAACAGCATAAAATCTGAACAGACTGCAAGTTTCTTGCAGGCTGTTCTGGTTGTATGCTGTTTGCACATAGCTGTTTTCACTTAGCTTCTTAGTGGGAAAGAGTTAAAGGGGCATGTTATTTTCATGTGTTACAGACAACAAGACGACTCAGTTCAGGCAGTATAAACAGTGGTTCAGAGGAAAGTGACCAGGAGGCCTCTGCGCCAGCATTTGTCAGACGTGGACGCCGTTCAGCTATAGTAGACACAAAGGTACTCGGCTATTGTAGACACATAGGTACTCAGCTTTAGTAGAAACAATGGTACTCAACTATTGTAGACACAAATGTTTTCAGCTATTGTAGGCAAAAAGGTACTCAGCTATTGTGAACACAAAGGTACGCAGCTATTGTAGACACAAAGGTACTCAGCTATTGGAGACACAAAGGTACTCAGCTTTTGTAGAAACAATGGTACTCATCTATTGTAGACACAAAGGTTTTCAGCTATTGTAGACACAAAGGTTTTCAGCTATTGTAGATACAAAGATACTTATGATCAGCTTTTGTATACACAAAGGTACTCAGGTATTGTAAACACAAAGGTACTCAGCTTTTGTAGACAAAAAAGGTACTCAGCTATTGGAGACACAAAGGTTTCCAGCTATTGATTACAAAATGGTTATCCATCTATTGGAGATACAACAGTATTCAGATATTATAGACAGACAAGTATGCAGCTATTGTATAAACAGAGGTCATAAGGTTCCCAAACATGTAAGATACCTATTATATTGTCGGATACATGGCAGCAGGACTGTATGATGGTTGTCTTTAATTATGTATATAATTACTTGACATATAACAGGTGCAAATTATGATACCTCTGCTCATTAAGAGCTATCTTATAATGAAGTAAAGCTTGCTTCCAAGCACTCTCTGAGGAATTGATAACAGAGCATATTTCTGCTCAATATTGCAGTGTTTCTAAACTTTAAAGGAAGGGTATGCATAGTATTTATTATGCCCCCCTTAATTTCGAAGAAGAGTGGGTATATTGTTTTGCTTGATGTCAGTTGCTCTGTTGGTAGGTAAGTCTGTCTGTCGGTAGACCAGTTCCTTTCCGATCAATAACTTGTAAACGGATTGACCAATTGGCTTGATACTTCCCATGTGCATTGGCTGTTGCCAGTAGATGACCCCTATTGAAATTGGGGTCATTAGGTCAAAGGACAAGGTTTATGTCAAACTAAGAGTGAAAATGGTTTCCGATCAATAACTAGTGAACAGATTGACTAATTGGCCTGATACTTTTTATGTGCATTGGCCTTGGACAGTAAATGACTTCTATTGAAATCACTAGGTCAAAGGTCAAGGTCACTGTCACAATAAGTGTGAAAATCGTTTCCTATAAATAACTGGTCACTTAGAATTGACCGATTTGCTTGATTACTCACATGTGAATTGGCCTTGGACAGTAGATGACCCCTATTGAAATTGGGGTCATTAGTTCAAAGCCCTGTTTAGGGGGGCATATGTCTCAGACCGCGGAACTCTTGTTGTATTTGCTTTTGACATTGTTGAGTATGTTTTAATTTTCTTTGAACTTAGTAAATACTCATAAATGAAAACCTATACCGAGACTCAGCACAAATTAATTGAGCAGAGCGAAATTAGTTCTCAGTTGTCATTATTTCCGACTATGATTTGAAAAAAGCTTGGAAAACGTTAAAGCTCTAGTTCAGTTTCATCCATTGGGTTGGAAAACCAAAGCAAATTACATCATGACAGATCTTGATTGAATTTTTTGAAGTAAAATTGCTTCTTGGAGGTAAAATTAATTATAGAGCCCATGGGAATCAAACTTCTGATGAAGGTGTCAGAAGATGTGAGGATAGACCAGACATTGATGTTGCCATGGAAATGTTTTTTGTTAATAATTTAATGGACACTGACAGTTGGCAACTTATTGCCTGCAATACAATTAGCAAGTGCATTTTTTGCAACTATTTGCTCAACTGTTTATTTAATAGTATTTATTAACAAGTTCCAGCTATACCTGATATACTCACAGTTTTGTTGGTGAAACAATAATGTTTTGATTGAGGATAACTGCAATATCTCCATATCTGCTACTGTAATACTAGATACTTCATTGAAATTGAAATTGAAAACATGTCTAGCTTCTTCATTCTCATGTGAGGTCTATCTATTTGACCTACAGAGTTATGCCCACTTTAACCCATTTAAGCCAAGTGGACTGTCCGATCATTCAATAATTGGATCAATTTATTTCCAAAATTAGGGATGTGACTAGTATATTTATTTCGATATTTAGAATATTTCTTACAGAAATTTCTTCAAGCAAACTGCGCAGACCCTGATGAGACGCCACATCATGCGGCGTCTCATCTGGGTCTACGCTGTTTGCCAAGGCCTTATTTCTAGAAGCTATAGGCATAAATGGGTTAAATCCCCCCACTTTTGCAAGATTTGCCAGTGTTTGTGGTTCCACCCATCCTTCCTTCAGTCCTTATTTCTGTATGGTCCGCCCTTCTGTTTTGTGTCGCTTGTAACTGAAAACAATTATTTGTTCTACAATGATGAAACTTTTGAAATGTATCAACCGGCATGTAAAATATTTTTGAAAGAACTATATTTATTACCCCTTATTTGTCACTCACTTGAGCACAACATGCTCATGGAGAGATATTGGTATACAGTTATTTCCGTCAGTGCCTGAAAAAAATTGTGTTAGGGTATCATTGCATTTATTTTCTATTCTGAAAAAAATATTTCATTGTGTAATGTTGTATCATAAGTCTGAACAAAATATATGAGGGCATTATGATGTAAATTCCTAAATCTGAACAAATTGTTTTCTTCAGGTCAAAACAAATTAAATTTTTTATTATGGTGCACATTACTGAGTTCGTTCAAGCTGTTTAAGTCTGCAAGGCTTTCTATATATATGTCCTTTTCTATGTGAGTGCCCTAGGCAATCTTGACCGCCCACTTGTTGCTAATTCTGGGGGGATGTTTTTTTATCCCCTGTGTCTTAATTGTACAAAATTATAGCAACAGTGGTCATCTAATTTGTTTTTCCTATTGCTTGGTGTAAATCCTGGAAAATGTCAATGCATCCCTGTATATTGCCTCATATCCATTATATTGAGTAGGTTGGTGGACAAAGACGCTATTAATTGGTGAAGTCCTGCATTAGGTTTGATATTTCCAATGTTTATTTTAAGGTAATTCCAACAATTTGCAGCCAATTGCTGGGAAAACAGGAAATCCTATTAAACTTGTGACCTCGATCTTGCATGAAATTACCTCCTCTTACTGATTAACCATGCCTCAGGAATTGTATAATCAGTGTATTTAATACCTATGATCCTCCTTCTGTGAAAAGGGGCTTTAATGCACGTGCGTAAAGTAGCGTCCCAGATGAGCCTGTGCAGTCCACACAGGCTAATCATGCAGGGACGACACTTTCAAATTTTATTGAAATTTTTGTTTCAAGAAAAGCTCTTTTTGACAAAAATCCAGTTCAGGCTGAAAGTGTCGTCCCTGATTAGCCTGTGTGGACTACACAGGCTAATCTGGGACGACACTTTACACACATGCATTTAACCCCCTTTTCTTAGAGCAAGATTCTTATGAAAATTTCCAAACAGAGCATTCACATATTAGATGAATTAGATGCTCTCAAGTCAATTGTCTGGGTAGAACCAGTGCTTGGCATATTTGGGCTGATATGCGTTAAAATGCCCTAGGGTGGGGATCAATTCCCTGCCCATTGGGTTGCTGGAGCTACAATATACCCACTTTGCCAATGAGACCTCAATTTTCATGGTTTAAATACAAGCCTTGTCCTTTTCGAACAACCACAACACCTTGCCAAACTTCAAAGAGCCTTTACAAACTGGACAATTGTAATTATAAACTGATAGTTGCATCTAATCTTCAGATCTTGATGACATTAAATAAAAAAGATATGATTGTTTTTTAATAAAAAATAAACAAAGATTTGGAGATTTATAAAATCGATATAACACATGCATTATCATTAAAGAAAAACAATTTCAATACAATATAATATTCTGTATTAGGTGGAGTAAGTTGTATCTTCTTTAACCTTTTGACTGAATCGATTGAGATGAATATTCACCCTAAGGAAAGTTGCTGCCGGTAGATAAAAATCTAAATCATATTTCATTATGTTGTTGAACAGTCTTCAGACTTCAAACAAGATGGCTAGCTATTGGGGTCCTATTCAGTTGACTAATAGAGAAACATGGCATGAAATTCAATCAGCAGCTTGATTAATTAAGATTTACCCCCCCCCCTGGATGCTGGGTTAATCGAGATAGGAATGGTTGGAAGAAACTTTATAGTCCACAATATTAAAAATCTAATTGCCTTTATTGCTGCCCTTATTGAAGTTTATTTATGTTGATTGAGTCTTGAGTTGAAAATGCTCAAGATGTTTTTTGTTTGGTTGGTTGGATTTTGCACCTTTTTCAACAGCGTGTCAGTCATAACCTGGCATTTTGAGAAATGCGACTTACAGTTTTCCTGGGTTGACCAAGGTTTACCAGTTCTAAGTGCATATATGGACACTTTACATATTTTAGTAGTTATGCAGGGATCATTAACAGAGTATAAGTATTTGAGAAGTATAAACTACTTAATTACAAGCAGAACTTTTGCATGCATGGATACATGGATGGTCATATGTTAACGTACATGAATACACGGATACATGGATGGTCATATTTACTTACATGGATACATTGATGGTCATATTTACTTACATTGATACATTGATGGTATTATTTACTTACATGGATACATGGATGGTCATATGTTAACGTACATGAATACACGGATACATGGATGGTCATATTTACTTACATGGATACATGGATGGTCATATTTACTTACATGGATACCTGGATGGTTATATTTCCTTACATGGATACATCGATGGTCATATTTTAACGTACATGGATACATGGATGGTCATATTTACTTACATGGATACATGGATGGTCATATTTACTTACATGGATACATGGATGGTCATATTTACTTACATGGATACATGGATGGTCATATTTACTTACATGGATGGTCATATTTACTTACATGGATACATGGATGGTCATATTTACTTACATGGATACATGGATGGTCATATTCACCCACATGATACATGGATGGTCATATTTACTTACATGGATACATGGAGGGTCATATTTACTTACATGGATACATGGATGGTCATATTTACTTACATTGATACATGGATGGTCATATTTACTTACATGGATACATGGATGGTCATATTTACTTACATGGATACATGGAGGGTCATATTTACTTACATGGATACATGGATGGTCATATTTACTTACATTGATACATGGATGGTCATATTTACTTACATTGATACATGGATGATCATATTTACTTGCATGGATACATGGAGGGTCATATTTACTTACATGGATACATGGATGGTCATATTTACTTACATGGATACATGGATGGTCATATTTACTTACATTGATACATGGGTGGTCATATTTACTTACATGGATACATGGATGGTCATATTTACTTACATGGATACATCGAGGGTCATAATTACTTACATGGATACATGGATGGTCATATTTACTTACATGGATACATGGATGGTCATATTTACTTACATGGATACATGGAGGGTCATATTTACTTACATGGATACATGGATGGTCATATTTACTTACATGGACACATGGATGGTCATATTTACTAACATGGATAAATAGATGGTCATATTTACATACAAGTACACATCAATAGTCATATTTACTTACAAGGATAAATGGATGGACATATTTCCTCAGATTGATACATGGATGGTCATTATATTATCCCGCCGAAAAAAAAATCAGAGGGGATATAGTAATTGGTCCTGTTCGTCTGTCTGTCCGGCTGAAACTTTGTCCGGAGCATAACTCCAAATGTACCATAACTCTACCTACCTTAGTTTTTGAACTATCTCCCCTTTTTTATAACTTTAAAGTAAATTTTTGTCTGGAGCATAACTCTAAATATACTAAAGGGATTTACTTGGCACTTGAAATATAAACAGATGGAAACTAGGAGAAGTGCAGTGACCAAGAACCACAACTCTATCTACCTTAGTTTTTGAATTATCTCCCCTTTTATATAATTTTAAGTTAATTTTTGTCCGGAGCATAACTCTTAATCTACTGAAGGGATTTACTTGAAACTTTAAATATAAACAGATGGCAACTAGGAGAAGTGCAGTGACCAAGAACCACAACTCTATCTACCTTAGTTTTTGAATTATCTCTCCTTTTATATAATTTTTAAGTAAATTTTTGTCTGGAACATAAGTCTAAATCTACTGAAGGGATTTACTTGAAACTGGAAATATAAACAGATGGCAAGTAGGAAAAGTGCAGTGACTAAGAACCATAACTCTATCTACCTTAGTTTTTGAATTATCTCCCCTTTTATATGACTTTAAAGTAAATTTTGTCCGGAGCATAACTCTAAATCTACTAAAGGGATTTACTTGAAACTTGAAATATAAACATATGGCAACTAGGAGAAGTGCAGTGGCCAAGAACCATAAATCTATCTACCTTAGTTTTTGAATTATCTCCCCTTTTGTATAATTTTAAAGTTAATTTTTGTCTGGAGCATAACTCTTAATCTACTGAAGGGATTTACTTAAAACTTGAAACTTAAACAGATGGCAAGTAGGAGAAGTGCAGTGACTAAGAACCATAACTTTATCTACCTTAGTGTTTGAATTATATCCCTTTATTTAATTTCAAAGTAAACTTTTTTCCGGAGCATAATGAATTATCTCCCTTTATTTCTTTTTACAAATACTATTCTACTCTCTAAAACAAATGTTGTCATACAAGCAAACACATTTCGGCGCGGATTTGGCACTACTGTGACAAGCTCTTGTTTTGAATTATTTTTAAATTGAAATTCCGATCATTATTCTTAAAAGTGTCTTTGGGTGACTTAAGTTAGTTTGACAGAATTGTTAATTTCCATTACAGGTAAAAGTTCTTCAAGGAACAGATCAGAAAGTTTATTTGTTACTTTTTAAAGCACGTACAGCTTATCGAGATATACATCCAGGCAATAAGCTAAACACATATTCACATGTGTCATGGTAACAAAAGATAAATACTAAAATACAAAAAAGCAATTCAGTTTAAATGCATTCTTTTCCAATATATGACTTCATATGAAAATGCCATGACAACTGTTTAAAAAGGGTTAAATATATTTTTAAAGTTGAGTAAATGTAGAAAATCTTAAATTGATGTTTTTATACACTTATATGTTGTATACAAAATGTCAGTAGCGGATCCGTGGTCTAGTGGTAACACACTGGCTTCACAATCCAGAGATCGCTGGTTCGATCCCCCGCTGCACCTAACCTACTAACTCGTCTTTTGCATGAGACGTTAAACCGAGGTGCAGTGTACTAGGTGCTATACACCGGGCACTAAAAGACCCAGGGTCACCTCTGGAATGGGGTGTCTCCTGTATCTTGCACTATCCCCCGTAACCAAGTACACGTCTTTCTGGGGGCGATGGCCATATGGGAGACAATCCCAGTGCACTCCATAAAATACAAAAACAACAACAACAAAATGTCAAACAAACTATCTTAGATATTTATAATATCAGCTCATAGTTTCAATGCTTTAATATATATTTTTTTAGACGTGTCAATATAATCGACTTTCAGGTTTTATTAAATATTAATTGAAAAAATACTAATATATACCGTTGGTTTCCGCGTATAGCGCGCTCCCGTGTATAGCGCACAGACTGTTTTTTTAAATGCAAACATGGAGAAAAAATATTTAAAGGCAATAAAACCACCAAATCGGACCAAAAATGGCCGCCGTTTTACTAATGCACAATCAAATAATCCGGGGCATTGGAAAGCTTAATTGCATTCAAAATAGAAAGCGTCATAATGATTAGGAGCATGAGTTGCATAGCACTATACTTTTATAATTTTCTAGCAAAAGATTAACAGTCCACGTGCATTTCGTGAAAAACGTGAGAAAATAAGAATTAGTGTACATTGTGTGATTTTCCTAGGAGAAAGCATGGGCATTACCGGTAAATTTGAATGTCGCATGGGACAGGGATACAGTTGTTGAGGTGCACCACTGTTGGACGTTCAATATTTATACACACAAAATGCAATTGCATATCTTCACATTCTCAAGTGTCAATTAGTGTCTCAAATGGCAATTAGTGTCTTAACAAGTCGTGGCACATATTACTCAATAACATCTGCCAATTACGAAGTGCAAAATGACCCCCTTTCACCCCTACCGTTACCTGCAAAAAAGACCTCGTTGGCACCTACCCTTGCCTGCTCTCCGGACTGTCAACAACAATCCCCATCGGAATTTATCAATAAAGAAGTGTAAAAACACAAACAAAGAAATGTCCGCAAGTTTATTCAAACAAATTTATTTTTGACCAAAACTTCTTCTACCGCATTCATATCTACCAGTAGCGACTTCTTGTTGTTTCGACAATGGCCCCTCAGTCTGTACGATTATAGGGTGGTAGTTTTCTGAAAAAAAACATGGCGGCCATTTTTATTATTTACGATAACACAACATATTTTTTACCAATTTAGCAGCCAGGATAGCATTGTATCAATGTATAGCGCGCATCAGCTTTTTAATTTGAATTTTGGAGGTAAAACACTGCGCGCTATACATGGAAACCTAGGGTACATATTTCGTCTTCTCATAAGTTTCAGTATATTTTTCATATAATTTTTATATTCTCTTATTATTTCTTGGAATGTGTTT
The DNA here is from genome assembly GCF_020536995.1 of Dreissena polymorpha. Lineage (NCBI taxonomy): Eukaryota > Metazoa > Mollusca > Bivalvia > Myida > Dreissenidae > Dreissena > Dreissena polymorpha. The sequence continues at coordinate 45,060,675 of NC_068359.1, read as the reverse complement.
GTGTCTACCAGTTTCTATGAACAGAACATTTGGACGACAATCTCAATTATGCAATTATATTCTAAATTTAGTATTTTCCATGTTATCAAAGTGTGTGGATCTTTAGAAAATGGTTTTCAATTCCTTGTGAGGAATTTTCATTGACATGACTTTGCCATTTTAAAATGATAACATTTTGCGAAAAATGTGTATACAACTGTATAAATTGACAGATTGGATTAAATATAACAAAACATCATTTAAACCTGACTTTTTGCAAAAGTATCCAAGTTTTGATTTTTTTTTTAATTAGCTCTTTTCAGTTCTAATTGTAATATATTCAACTCAGTTTGTATTTTTACTGTTATATTTAGCCATAATACTTCTTCCCAAAATCATGTAGAAAATGTACTTTGTGCCTTAAGTGGCAATCAAGCCAGCATCTAAGTGACATTAAGAGCTGAGTTGATTGTGAATGTCAATACACCTTACAATGAAAAAAACTGGAATCTGATTAAGGCATTATTGATTCTACAAATGGACTTTCAATGGAACAAAATCCCATAGACAAAAGGAAACTGCAGCAACACATTCAGACACTTTTGGATGACACTGGATTACGACTGGAAACATTAGGGTTGATAATGTCTGTATTAATGTAACATTAATGTTAATGATATGAACGTTGGGGTGCATGTCCTGTTTTTATGCCATTAACATTGAGGAATGAATGTCATGTGTTGCTACCATGAACATTTAGGTACATATTGTTTGTTGCTGCCATGAACATTGAGGTAAATGTCATTTGTTGCTTTCATGAACATTGGGGTGCATGTCCTGTGTTTATGCCATTAACATTGAGGGATGAATGTCATGTGTTGCTACCATGAACATTTAGGTAAATGTCATTTGTTGCTTCATGATTAACATTAAGGTAAATTCCATTTATTGCTGCAATGAACATTGAGGCAAATGTCATTTGTTGCTGCCATGAACATTTATGTATATGTCCTTTGTTGCTGCCATGAACATTGAGGTAAATGTCATTTGTTGCTGTCATCAACATTGGGGTGCATGTCCTGTGTTTATGCCATTAACATTGAGGGATGAATGTCATGTGTTGCTACCATGAACATTTAGGTAAATGTCATTTGTTGCTGCATGATTAACATTAAGGTAAATGCCATTTATTGCTGCAATGAACATTGAGGCAAATGTCATTTGTTGCTGCCATGAACATTATGTAAATGTCCTTTGTTGCTGACATGATCATTGAGGTAAATGTCATTTGTTGCTGCCATGAACATTTAGGTAAATGTTGTTTGTTGCTGCAATTAACATTGAGGCAAATGGCATTTGTTGCTGCCATGAAGATGGAGCTAAATATCATTTGTTGCTGCCATGAATATTTGGGTGATTGTCCTCTTTTGCTGCCATGAACATTATGGTGAATGACCTCTTTTGGTGCCATGAACATGTGTGAATATACCAAATTTGGATATACAATAAGGCACATTGGCATGAGCATCCAGTTATTCAATGGGCCGTGCAATGTGTACATTAATTCCCATTTGGTCTTTTATTAGTGTCATTTTAAAATAAAAACATGAATTGTAATGCTCCCCTATTAAAATTGAGGGCATAAAAATGCTGCTTTTCTGTCTGTAAGAATTTAAGAGATTTCTGTTTACAAGAGATTGACATAATGTGTGACTGTAATTCTATCCATCTCTCTTGATGTCAGAGCATCCCTACAGCACTTTGTTTGAAGATTCTTTGCGTGTGATCTCGGAAAACAATTATCAGAATCAAGTTAATGAAAGTTTATATGCAGCATCCCTGTAGGGTGACATTGGTGACATGTCGTCAGGTGGTTTGTTACCAGAGTGGTATGCCCTTTGATTATAAACACTTTCTTGACGAATTAAATATGGAAGGTAAAATTGCCCATATTTATTGCCAAACCTTTTATTAAAAAGTCACATAGCCATTCCCTTTTACTGAAGTTGTGTGATCATATAAAGTTTGTTATATTGAACAAAGCCATTTTGACTGGACATATATTTTTAAGTGTTTGGCTGTATGGCTGTACATTAATTGCAACATATGGAAATGTTCATATGTACAAAATATTTTTTATGCCCCTGGATCGAATGATCAGGGGTTTATTGTTTTTGGCCTGTCTGTGTGTTTGTCATTGTATGTGTGTGTCTTTCTGTCATTGTATGTGTTTGTCTGTCTGTCATTGTATGTGTGTGTCTGTCCCAAAACTTTAACCTTGGCCATAACTTTTGGCATGTGTGTGTATCTCGTGGAGCTACACATTTTTAGTGGTTAAAGGTCAAGATCATCCTTCAAGGTCAAAGGTCAAATATTGAAGATAAGCATTTTGATATTGGGCATGCATGTTTATCTCATGGAGCTGCCCATTTTGAGTGGTGAAAGGTCAAGGTCATCCTACAAGGTCAAAGGTCAGATATTTGGGTGGTGGCATTGTGTTTCACAAACACAGTTCTTGTTTTATGTATACCAGAATTTTATAATTTTATCTATTGAATAAAATGAACTGATTAAAACACATTAAAAAAAATACTAGAAAAAGAAATTTGGCCTCTTTATATTGCCTCAGAAGGCATAATAGTATCTGTTAATTACATATTAGTTAGTGTAGTGGATATGTTTTTTGCTTAATGATTGACAGGTTCTTAGTGCATATGAACTAATTAATCAAAGCAAACAGTAATGGACAATAAAACCCCTTTTGGCGGAAACTTAGTGTAGTGCAATTAACGAGACCATTTGCAATTAATGCATTGAATACAAAGTTGCAGAAAGGTGTTGAAAAGTGTTGTTAATAAATGTATCACTACTACTGCAGAAAAACCACTCTTGCTACTGCCCTAAATAGTGGGGCCATGCAGGGAACTGCCCCTGCAGCTATCATTATGATACCTATGACAGAGGAAGGTTTATTAAACCTAAATCTATTGCATGTCTTATTTTTTGTGCAAAAACATAATCAAGGGGTACTGTAAAGGTTTTTGGTAGATGTATTAAAAGTTGAAAAGTAATGGTTCCACAGTAAAATACACTTTTTGGGACTTAAACCATTTTTGGATAAAAATATTCTTGATAAAATCTGAAGTGAAATGACAGCAAACCTCTTGACTTTCTGAAAAGGTATGATGTTTGGGCATGAGCAAAAGGGTGGAGTATTTCTGGTTGTTCCCATTAAACAAATGAGGTTGTTTCCATTGCCTATGTTTAAGGATTCCATGACCATCATCAATATATGTATCATATTTATTGTTGTCATCAACATTATGGTTGATTTCTTTATTGTTGTCTTTAATATTATGGTTAATATCATTTTTTTTGTCATATCCATTTTAGTTAATTTTTTTTTTGAGCATCAAAGTCATATCCCTGGATGGTCTCAACAGTAGACAAAATATATGTATGTCTGTTTACTGCAGTCCTAATTTGTTGTGGTGGAAATGTGATTTGGTAAAATTCAACAAAATCATCGCGTAGATTGAATTGATAACAATAATCCAAACCAAAGATTCATCTATAATGTTAGTGGGAGCCATCCTTTCTTGTGGTCTCTCCTTTGACAAATTGGAGTATTGGATGGTGTTGTTCTTTTGTTAGCCACACTATCATGTAAGACATACTTGACAGATGAGTAGAAATCAATCTGTTGATAGATTATTGCTTAAGGAGATATAAGAAAATAGCAATCACTGTGTTTCCCTCATTAACCTTTTAACATATGAGCCATGCTCTGTGAAAAGGAGGTGTAATGCATGTGTGTAAAGTGTCGCCCCAGATTAGCCTGTGCAGTAATCACAGGCTTAACAGGGACGACACTTTCCGCCAAAACTGGATTTTTGCTAAGAAGATACTCTTTTTAAATGAAATATACAATTACAAGCGGAAAGTGTCGTTCCTGACTAGCCTGTGCAGACTGCACAGGCTCATCTGGGACGAAACTTTACGGACATTCATTAAAACCCGTTTTCACAGAGCGAGGGCTCAGATGTATTTGCGTATGTTTTTTTTTCCTTTCAAAGGGCTTTTGTTTGATTAATCTAAACTAGTGTAAAAATTAGAGTTTAGCATAATTATAATTATCATTGACTGCTGTAGTGTTAATGCTGTGTGTGGAAGCTTAATTTGGCTTTTATGATTACAGATTTGAAGTGTTTAATAATTATTATAACTTATATTGTAGTCCATGGCATGTATCTCTAGGTAATTTACCTTTAATTAGCTGTTTTATTTGAATTATTGCATTGTGAAAAGATAATTTATATAATAATTATAAATTTAGCTCATGAATTATTCGAAAATAAATTTGTTGAATATTCAAGAAATGTCAAAAGGCAGTTTAATATTGAATCAAGATTCAAGAATGATTCTAGAATTTTCCAGACTTTTGGAACTAGAAAATCTATCAGGAAAAAAACCCTTCTACACATGCATGGTAGAACAAACTATTAAATTCTTACCATAACTCTTGAATTATTCTACAATATATTGAGTAACAATTTGTTTTTCTAGAATATTATTTTATTGAATTTTAGAATCTAAAACCTACCTTGTTCAATTATATGTGAACATTTCAAGAAAAATTAAACATTTTTGTTATGATGGTGGATGAAGATGATGATGTTGTGGATGACGATTGTAGGAGGTTGTGCTCCTTGCTCATCGCATCTTGCAAGCTGTAACTTTCATAGCCTGGTCATGACAGATGGACCAATTGATAAAACAAGTTGGGCAACCGGCCTGACATTTTTTTTTAGCTTTATGTTTACTTATTGTAGGATAAGAGTGATTGGCTATGATCATGACAAAAATAAATCCTTTACCAAAATAGAACCGAGAATTGTCAACCCAATTAAGAGCTTATATAAATCCTTGACCAAAATAGAACCGAGAATTGTCCACCCAATAAAGAGCTTTTATAAACAGAGGTTCATGCACTGGATGGCAGGACAGGTCAGCGCAAATTAGGTAGTCTTGGAGATGACCTGTAAATAAACTATGACGTCAACACACTGGACGGCAGGATGTCATGGTTGCTAAATAAATCCTAACTTAATAAGGCTGATGGGATATCTTGACCAGACGACCCCTATTCTCCATAATTATTATTGTTGTGTAAATGGGTATTGTGTGTAATATTCAGGAAACCAATTTGCATGATAAGTTTCTGTTATTGATGGACACAAAACAACACCATGTTTAGGAAGTATAATGTCCTAGGAATAGTGGTTCTTTAATAATTCATAATTAACGACCTATTGAGTACTTCTAATTGTCGCTCGCAATTCTAGGACCTGCTGAAGTTGTATACTTAAAATAGCCCAATCATAATTGTTAACACTTGTCTTTGAAAGGATCTTTTAAAACATAAGAACACATAAATATATTCATAAAGACGCTCATATTAATTGATTTAATAAAGAATGAATCTCACTCATCTGTTTCTACCTGGCACAGGTGCATTCATTACTAGGCCACTGTCACGTAATTGTTAGTGAAGCACAGCTTTGTCTGGGTTTTTTCTATTTATGTTATATTCTATTCTTATGCTTTTCAAACACTAAGTTACAACAAGGATTGCAACAAGGATTTTGGCAGAACACATTTTTGGAGGAAGTTTTATTCAGCCTGAATCTATTGCATGTCTTCTTACACTGAGTTATGCATCAACGATTTCGACTGAACACATTTTTGGCTCTAAGTCTGGTAAATGAGCAAGCTTTTAATGTCACTCTTGCTATCCAGAAAAGTGACATGGCCAAGAAAACATTGAGAGAGAGAGAGAGAGAGAGAGAGAGAGAGAGAGAGAAAGACAAACAAGTGTGTCCTTTCTTTGGTACAGTAATTTATATTTTCCAGATAGTTGCATATTAAGATGGTTTCCTTTTTGTGGGAATAAAAATGAGATTACATCAGTGATTGGGAGGAGATGATACATTGTGTTGGTAGCATTCAAGACCTAATGAAGGAAATTGCCTATACCACTTCATACCATGTTATCTTATTGCAGTCTAATGTCAATTTGCTAGCTTACTTTGTTCCCCCGAGGTGAAAGGGGGAAATGAGGCGTATTATACATTAGTTGCTTAAATGGAATAGGGTTAGAATACCTTTTTTCTTATAACATAGTCTTCTTAATTATGAATTGTAAAGTTTGGGGTAATACTAATGTCATTAATATTCATGTGTTTCCATAATTTCTCACTATTTTTAGTTGGTCGCGTTAGCGGCCGTCTAAATTTACAGAGCATGTTTTGCAAATCAGTATGTGCTTAGCTACGCTAAGGATGGTAACTCACTATGCTAGGAAAGATTACCGCTGCCTGTCTGCACTGCAGACGAGGAATGCTTAGGAGCGTCTGCATCTACTACTGCAGTGAGTATATTTACCAGCTTGTAAGACGACATTGGCCAGTCTAGTGTTTATCATTAAAATCTGTACATATTGCCTGCTTTCAGGGAAAGGGGGCTTAATGCATGTCAAATAAGAGGAGCCTGTGCACACTGATTAGCCTGTGCAATTCGCACGAGCTAAATAAAGACGACAACAGCAAACAACTTCAGTGCCTTCAGCGCTTTGATTTATTTTTGTGATGACCACCTGCGCAGTTTGCGCAATTGACTAATTTACTGAAGATCTTTAAACATAAGTAAAAAGTCAAATGAATTGTACTCTCATGTATTAAATTAAGACTAATCTGTGAAGGAGATTTTCTTGATTTCAGTGTGTTCAGTGTTTAACTTAAAATTATTTATATTTTAAATTGACTGAAAGTTTTATGGCACCCACATAATTGTTCATTTGATTTGATTCATTTCAAGGCTTAATGTCCCACACAAACACATGCATGCACACACATTCATGAACAGGTGCATCACTATCATGAAGGGTGCATACAAATATAAATATTTTGTATCTTATATGCTATAAAACTTCCTCAAAATTATTTATATGAGGATTTTATGCCTACTAAATAGATTACTCAAGTCCCCTATTTATAATTCTCAGAGGACATGAACAAGACCAACTGTTTTAGTTCTACCACCCAGTGGGTAATACAAGACATGTGGCAGATGTAATTTCAGGAGAATAACCTCCCATTATGGAGTGTTTATGTCTGATTTGCTCTTGCCGCCTGTCAGTTATGAATCATTAGTAAACTGTGGAGGTGGTAACTGTCTCCAGAAACACAGATATTAAAAGTGGCATCACACAGTTTTGTAATAAAACTGTCATCTATATATTAAAATACTTGTTTCTTGTAAAATCTGCTTGTGGTAAGCATGATAGCTGTTTCTATATTGGAGAGAGTGTGTGTGTGTGGGCGTGTGTCAGTCTGATCTTTTTGGGGACTTGAATCCACCATTCAGCATGAAATCTTTGAATAACTCACCTTAAATGTTTACTAATGAGGCAATGTTAAATTGTGTACTTGATGAGACACTCGTCTCTCTGCCTCATAAGTCAAGGTCAACCTTAAAGGTGAAAGGTCTAATTTGGGCATAATATAGCTTTCCTTGATGGTTAATATGTCATTTATTATGCAATGTTTAAATAACTTACTTCAAAATTTAAGCTCAACATGTGGCAACAGTGTTTCACATGTAACAGCCATTTTTGATAGCTTAAAGGTCAAGGTCAAACTGTATTGTCAAAGGTCAAACATGGAAATTTAGCAGCTTGTTGAATTTAAACAAACATGAAGAATCAGGCTGTCTATGTGGCTTTCATTTTTAGTGTGAGCGTTAGCTCATGCTAAAGTGCTGAAGTAGAGAGGCAGTTTTGAAAATCAGTATGCTTTAACTACACTAGGGACGACAACTGCAGCTAGTAACAATGACCACTGCCTGTTTTTACTTAACCACTGGAACACTGTAGCAGACAGCATTTGAATAATTAATCGAGACTTACCTAGTAAGGTGAAGGTTGATTATAATTTTATCTCCTGCAATCCCCCCAAAGAGCTCATCACGAGAGATGACGCAGCCACCGCAGCAAGGAATAGCAGGCTTTAGAGTTTAATACAAAGGTCCGCGGAGGACTAATAAATTTGTCAGTGGAAATTAGGGTGGGTACCATAAGGTGGGCGTGATGAGCTCTTTGGGGGGATTGCAGGAGATAAAATTATAATCAACCTTCACCTTACTAGGTAAGTCTCGATTAATTATTCAATTTTATCTCCTGCATATCCCCCAAAGAGCCCCTCACGAGATTTTAGAGAACCGACAAATTTTGTCTATTCAATAAATATAGCAACACATTTTTTAAAATACACAGCATTTATTTCATGTATCCAACACGGCTGATTGAAATTGCATAGAAGATGGTTCTACAATAGTTTTTTGATAGAATGTTGCAAACGTTTTTGCATTTGACCACCCAGCAGTGTCTAAAATATGCTGTAAGGACAGTCCTACCAGACTCGCCTTAGAAGTGGCGGCTGATCTAGTACTGTGTGGTTTGAATACTTCATCAACACCAGCCGCTCTCATAATGTCTTTAATCCAACGACTAATGGTAGATTTTGAGGCGGTCTTGTACGGACTAGTAGTTGTTATGAATAAAAACTGACTGTTTCGAATTTCTTTAGTACGGTCCAAATATTCAACTAACGTTTTAACAACACAAACATTCATTTTACCCTCATAAGCTTTTAAATACATAGGCTTTAAATGTTTTCCCGGTCGAGATTGTTTTAACAATGTATTTGGTTGTATAGTAACCATTGTCGTATTTTTGTCAAATGAAATGTCATTCAGTTGTATTGAATGTATTGTCTGGCAGCGTTGGCCAGTAACCAACAAAAGCAGTATACACAGTTTTCTAGATAGATCTAACAATGTGGAGATCTTTAATGTATGAAGATAGTCCAAAACAACTTTAACATCCCACATATGACAATAACGTGGCAATGACGGACGACTGTTGAAACAACCCTTCATGAATCGTGATATAAGTTCATTTTCATGAATATTTATATTACTACACATGTTGAGAAAAATACTTAAAGCACTACGTGCAGTGTTTAGTGCACTATAGTTTAGTCCGTTCGTGTATAGCTGGGTAAGAAATTGTAAAACTTCATTTATATGGGGTTTAATGGGATTAGTTGATTTTTTGCAGTAAGTAAACCATTTTCTAAGATAAATGTCATATTGTTTTTTGGTACTGCTTCGCCAAGACTGAAGAATAATGTCTCTTGTTGACTTTGAAATTCCATGGCTTTTGAGGACCTTCCTGATAATCTGAAAACTGCGAGTCTCATTTTTGAAGTGGATGTACTTGCTCGGGTTTGTGTGTTAAAATTAGAATTTCCTGCGACTGTGGAAGTAGGTAACACTCTGCACATATCATTGGCACCAGGCTTGGCCACCATGGTTGAGTCGGCCATATTGGACACACGAGCACCGCTTCGGCGGCGTCTTGAGCTATTTTCTGCAGCACCCGAGGCAACAGGCTGAAAGGGGGATACATGTAGTACAATTTGTTTTCCCAAGGAAAAGTAAATGCATCTATTTTGTAAGCTCCATGATCAGGGAATCTTGAGACATATTGTGGTAATTGCTTGTTCAGTCTTGAAGCGAACAGATCAGTATCCATTGTAGGGTGCAATTTGAATATTTTATTAAAAATAGATTTTCTCAGTGACCATTCCGTGTCATCATTTTTGCAACGTGATAGTTCATCAGCATTTGTATTTTCAATGCCAGGCACATGTGCTACTGAAATATGCAGTTTTCTCTCTATACACCAAAGCCACAAGTTTCTCGCTATCTCGTGAAGTTCACTTATTCTGCCTCCAAAGTTATTGAGATATGCAACACTGCTAGTATTGTCCATGAAAATGTGGATATGAGTATTGGTATGTTCTTTGCAGAATGCTTTCACAGTGAGTTCCGCTGCTTTGAGCTCTAACACATTTATGTGTAATTCAGTTTCTGCGGAGGACCACAAGCCACCTGTTTTATTTCCAGTTGTCTTATTAAAACCACCCCAACCGTGTTTTGAAGCATCGCTGTATAAAACGATAGTTGGTGTCCCATGTGAAATCTTTTTATATGCATGTGACACATTGTCCACCCACCAGTTTAGTATCGGGATCTGTGAATTTGGTATAGTCATAAAGCTATTGTAGTTTCCACGGTGGTTTTTCAACTCTTGTTCTTTGATCCTTTCTAGAGGTTTAATGTATAAAGGTGCATATTCCACACCCGGTATAGCTGCTACTAGTTTTCCTATCAATTTGGCAAAGTGTCGAATATTTGTACGTCTTTTTGACAGTAATTGTTGACAAAGTACGCGAATTTCGTCCCTTCTTGTTTCTGTTAACCGGATTGTCATGGTGACTGAGCACAAGATGAATCCAAGGAAAATTATTTTTTGGCATGGTTCCAGAACAGATTTTTCAATGTTTATTGTTAGGCCTAAGGAATCAAATATTGCCATGGTATCAAACACATTTTTCAAACACTGTTCTTTTGTATTCCCTTGTAGGCAAGAGTCATCAATGTATGCTGTGCTTATATGGCCTTTTGTCCGTAAATTGGCGTATACTGGTTTGAGAACCTTTGAGAAAACACGTGGGCTCGAACCCAGACCCATTGGGAGGGCACAAAACTGATATTTGCAATTTTGGAAATAGAATCTTAAGTATTTCCTATCTTTTTCATGTACAGGAATAGAATAAAATGCATCTGCCAAATCAATTGATGCAAACCAACAATTTTTGCGCATAGCTGCAATAGCAGTGTGCAAAGTTTCCATTTTGAAATGAATGGTGTCAATGTATTCCAGGTTGAATGGTTTTAGATTCAGTATTATGCGAATGGCATTATTTGGTTTTGGTCTGTAGAAGATATTGGAAATAAATTCCCCCTCCTCAGGTACAGAGTCAACTTCTTCAATTATGTTAACTTGTAAAAAAGTGTTGAGCTCTGTTTGAATTTGTGTTATTTCAGATTGGTTGAATTTGTATGGTCTTGGCGTTGTTATTTGACAAGGTGATCTGTTCACTTCAAGCCTGTAACCTTGAATAGTGTTTAAAATCCATTCATCTTTAGTTATGTTCATCCAATGTTTTAGTTCTGTTTTAACTTTGCCAGCTTTGAAATTTTGTTTTGTGTTTTGCAATATGATGTTTTTAACACTTACATTTTCTCCTGTTTTTAGTTCTTCCGTATCTGTGCTTTGTTGTTGTTTTTGCCTGGAAAATACTTCCTCATCGGCTTCTTCTGGCTCTGGGGGTAGTAGCCGGTGGGATTGTTGTGTTCCCACCGGTTCCTCTGGCCTAAAAAACCCTTTTTTCCCTTTTGCCGGAAGTTTTGACCTACTGTCGGCCGCATGTTGGATGTTTGTGTCTGTGCCACGACAATCTTCGTGTTGTCAACGGCCTTGATGTTGTCTGACAGTTTATCCCCAAACAGTTTGTCTGCTGATTTTTCCAATTTGGCCAAGTGTTTGTATTTTGGGGCCATTTCTCTTTTTATCTTTTCTCGTCTGACCTCCACGTTCTTGGATATGCCATTCGTTATCAACTTGAATGCATCGGAAAGGTATGCCTTCAGCTTATTGTCGTTTGATGTCTGCAGATGATCCAGGGCCTTGATGATGGGTACAGCCGTCGACGCCAAAGTGTTGTGCATTTTTTGCAAAATGAAGTCATTGTTTCTAGTTGATGCACGTAGTTGTCGCCATAGAAATTCATCAACTTGAGGAATTTTGAGGTTTGGTATGTTTTTCGGTCTTTTGTTTCGTTCTTTGATTTCTTTGATTTTCTTTTCATCTGCATTACATTGAAGCGCTTTCTGCGATATGGACGCAATTTTCTCTGATACTTCTTCGCCTACGTCTTCATTTTCAGCTACGAAGTCATTTAAGTCTTGCCAGAAATCGTCTTCTTCAGCTTCTGGTTTTTTATTTGACAGGAATTCTTCCAATTCATCGTCAAATTCGTCATCGTCATCGGACGAGTCCATTTCTTCTGGTTCGTCGGATTGATCCTTTTTTGAGGAAGGTCCTTGGTCATCAGAATCTTGATCTGGCGTTCTTTTCCGCTTCAATTCATTGATATCCGTTCTTAAGCTTGCAATGCTCGCCGACATGTCCTTGACACTGGTAGCAATTGACGCGAATTTGCCCATATTTGCTTCAAGTTCGGCCAATATGGCATCACCCCGCGACTTTGAAGTGGACTCGCCCGTTTGCTCTGGGGCACCTGGAGGGTTTCCGTTCTCCATCGCATCAGTCTAAAGTAAATAATAAGAATGGTTCTTATGGTCTTGCATTTTGCAATTGTTGATTTTCAACAATAAGTGTGTGTATTTCGTAAATGCAGTATTATAAGTGCCATAAACGTGACCAGGTCTTAGAATCTTGTAATTGATTTTAGATCAATATGTAGCCGAAACTATAAATAGCTTATAAGTTCCCGACTGCGCATTTGGATGACGCAAGTGCCTGTTCTAAATTTAGAATTATCGAGCATATGTAAAATACGTATTGATCGAACGGGAAGTAACTCGATAATTTCCTGTGTCGCGTTGAGCGTAAGTAAAACACTTACTACTCTTTAAATGTGATTGCATGAATGGCGGACACAACATTTTGTTGATGAAATTGTCCGTTAATACTGCCGATTTTGGCAAATGTACGATATGAAACTGAATGTAAAGAAATTACTGTTGGCACTTATATTGCATATTCAGTTAAGACGTTGAAATTGAACAATGTTGTGATTTGCATTTTGCGTTATCACGAACAATAAATAATGGCGACGCCATTGTTGGTTAGGTCAGTCGTTTTTATTGCCTTTGGCGAGCACAGATTTTCTGTGAATGAGAAACTCAGTATACTGAGAACGACATGACCATATGGAAAGAAATTTAACACATGTGATTTTTTCAATAATATAATCAAGGAATAACGGATTACTTACATTGAAATCTGGCATTGTTCCCAACAATGACCAGTGTCCGGAATGGACTTTTACATGTCTTACGCTATTTTGCGGAAGACATGGATAACTACTAACATGATCTGAAAAAGATGTCATTAAACATACAAGTAAGAATATTATAATAATTACCAGTTAATTTCCTTGCACTAGATATCCTGTACGCTTAAGATTAATCAGATTTAATTTCTTATTGATTTTTGCTGCTTTCCAAGCTGCTGATAAGCCTCGTTCTGTTATTCCTTGCTGCGGTGGCTGCGTCATCTCTCGTGAGGGGCTCTTTGGGGGATATGCAGGAGATAAAATTATAAGGTTTGAGAGTTGTTCAATGGAGATTGGCCAGTCTAGTGTTTATAACAGTTTGTGCGAGGACATTTGCCAGTTAATCATTGAAAACTGTACATTATTGGCTGCTTTCAGGGAAAACAGGGCTTAATGCTGCATTCAAAGTCTGTCATGTTGGCAATATTGTTGCTCAGTAATTTAAAGAAAATAGATACAGTATTAGATACACTTAACACAACATGTACATGATTATAGGCTTGTTATTTTTAGCAAGGAAACACAATTCTAAAGATGGTTGCCAGTGCAGCAACCAATTGTGAAAAAAGAGACATATTGTTGTTATTTTGTCTAAGTTATCTCTATAAAATAAATATGAGGATAAACAGTGCACACACATCTCTACCTGTGCTTTCAGACACACTCTTTATAAATTTAAATGGGTTGCGTTCATTTCAAACTTGCAATATAAAAAGCTATAACATAATTTTGAAAACTGAACTGCGTCTAAGATTATGCAATAGCGAACACCTTCAGCGCTTTGATTTTCCATGTCATGTTTGAAGCATTGTAAGAGGTAACAGCTTGCAACTTTGTAGGTACATGTAGATTGATACATTGGAAAGAAAATGTAGTTCACAAAAATCATAACTCATATTCAGAAGACCCTATTTTAAGCGAGGCTGTTTTCAGAGAAAACCCGAGCAATTGTCATAGCTGGCGTCGTGTTAAAACCTTAACATTGCCTCTAAAATCAAAGTGCTTCCACCTACAACTTTGAAACTTCATATCTAGATGCACCTTGATGAGTTCTACATGCCACACCCATTTTGGGTCACGTAAAAGGTCAAGGTGACTGTGACCTCTAAAAAAAAATATTCTGACAAGCTTTCGCAGCCGAGCGTGGCACCAGTTATGGGGTGCTATTGTCCATATTTATAATTAATTCATACAAGTTATTTTGTGTAACATTCACAGGAAAACAATTTGAATAATAAGTTTCTGTAATTCATTTACTCATGTTTAGGAGGTATCCTTCTTAGAATGTTGTTGATAAGGACATTTTGAACACAAATGTTATTGTCACTATCCATTCAAGGGCTTGTTGAAGTTTTGTGCTTAACAACCCAATCGTTATTGTTAACACGTGTTTGAAACAATCCTCTGAAAATAAGACCACATGTAATAGATATGTAAAGATGCTGATATTAAATTATCACTTACAATTGTTTCAAATCTGTACATTTCTTTCCACGCCACATAGTCGCCCATATTTTTGTGTTGTAAAGCACAACTTTGTCTGGGTGATTCTATTTATGTTATATTCTATTCTAATTCTATCCTAACACTGAGCTATGCAACAAAGATTTCAACAGAACACATTTTTGGAGGAAGTTTTATTCAACCTGAATCTATTGCATGTCTTCTAACACTGAGCTATGCAACAAGGATTTCGACAGAACACATTTTTGGCTCAAAGTCTGGTAAATAAGCAAGCTTTTAATGTCACTCTTGCTATCCAGAATATTGGATACTGTTCTGTTGCACAGCAAATTACATTTTCAAGATTATTGCAGATTTAGATGGATCCAATTTTGCTGGCATAACAATTACGATTATATTAGTGATTGGGAGAAGGGGATACATTGTGTTGGTAGAATTCAAGACCTAATGAATGAAATTGCCTATACTACTTAACCCTTTCAATTTGTTTAGCATCTAGAAAAAAGGCCTTGGCAATCAGCGTAGACCCAGATGAGATGCTGCATGATGCGGCGTCTCATCTGGGTCTGCGCTTTTTGCTTAAGGGAATTTCTGTAAGAAATATTCTAAATATAGAAATAAATATACCAGACATCCCTAATTTTGGAAATAACTTGATCCAATTTAGAAGGACCATGGGAGAGTCCACTAGGCATAGATGGGTTAATACCATGTCGTCTTTACTGTGATCTAATGTTATTGCTAGCTTACTTTGTTAGGAATCGTAGCCTTAGGTGCATCAGAGAAATGAGGCTTACTGGTCGCTAATGGAATAGTCTTAGAATATATTTCTTCTTATAATATGCTCTTCTTGATTATAAAATATTACATTCAGGGGAATAATATTATTATACTATTGATATTAATGTGTTTCCGTAATTGACCTCATCTTCATTGTGTATGTGATGAGCAACTGCATATTTTGCTGAATACACATCTTAAGACCTTTCTTGAGGTGATTTAACCCTTTGCATGCTGGGAAATTTGTCGTCTGCTAAAATGTCTTCTGCTGAATTTCTAAAATTAGCAGTTTCTTCGATTTTTTTCAAAGAATACTATCAGAATAGCAAACAGCTTGGATCCAGATGAGACGCCACGTTCTGTGGCGTCTCATCTGGATCCAAACTGTTTGCAAAGGCCTTCAAAATCCGGTTCCCGCACTGAAAGAGTTAAGACCTTTCTTGAGGTGATTTAAGAAGCAGTCAAATGAATTTTACACTCAGAAGCTGCATCAGGAATAATCTGTTCATTTTCCTGATCACGTCAGGGTCCAAGTTTAAATTATTTTTATTGGCATTAAGAGAATTTTGAAGTTTTCCACATAAATATTCATTTTTAAACTTTAGATATGTTTGTATTTTCAATGCAGAGTAAGTCTTCGATTTCTGTAACTTATTGTAAATGTTATGATTGCGAATATTGTGTTCATTTTGAACCTGATGTATTGGGCAAAAATCCCATCTATTACATTTGAATCAGCTGTGAAACTTTGTTTGTTTTGATTCTTAGCTGTATTCAACTGTATTTCAGACATATTACTGCAGTCACTTTTACAAATCACACTTCTTAGGTGAGCTGATTTACTAGTTATAAATGCACAAACTGACAATTTGCCTTCTTAAGACTGAGTCAGAGGGAATATGGCCATAGACATACAATTTCATAATAATTCCAATTACAGGTTACGCATGCGCAATTAATTTCCTTCTATTATTACATATAAAATAGTTCAAGTTCGATATCAATTTTTACCATGATCAAGCAATGACCCACTATATCATCATACATCATTGTAAAGATAAATGCATAATCTTTTTAACAAATGGATGTCATTAAATTCTATACGTTGTAACTCAAAATATTCACCTTAGAATAGGCACACCGGTTTTGACAGCTGTGCAGGCGACCATTTTGGTCTCAAAAAGGTATGATCTACTTTCATAGCTGGGAACCATCAACAGAAAAAGTAGAGCACAAAAATGGCTTTTTTTCTTATTGCTTACAAATATACCTTCAAATTGATACAAAACATTCCATTTGCAATGTATTTTACAAATCCTATGCAGCATGCACTGAACAATGTGTGCTAAGTATCAAACTGACTGCATGACATTGTAACCCTAAAAACAGGAGTTCCGGTTTGGGGTAATGTGACCTACATGTAATGTGGCGGGGTGGGAATTGAATCCACAATCCTATAAGCCTTCAATCACTCTACCAAGTGAGCTAACGGAGCTAGCCAGCACAAAGAGCAATTCTCTTTCTCAGCAATAATGAGACAATTAATTGGATTAACTAAGAATTATAGTCATCTAAACTAATTAGCATTTGACTTTGAAAGGAAACTTGTTGATAGAAATATTACTTGAAATGTTGATAATGATTAGTCGGCTAATTTATTTTGAAATCTCATCATGCATGACAAAGTTATGAGCCGGACAAGAAATGTACGTCCCACTCAAACAAACAGAAGAAATATTGTGTATCTGACTTGTATTTTCTTAAGATAGTTGCTGCATACATATGGAAACTCCCTTGAAATTAATTAAACCTCTGTTGATTTTATGCCTTTTAAATATAATATACTGCATGCAGTCTCTGTTTTATTATTCTCAGAGGATTTTAAAAAAAAGAACAATTTGTCAGAAGAATATATAACTGTGGCAGATGTAATTTCATGAGAATAATCTCCCATTATGAAGTGTTTATGTCTGATTTGCTCTTGCCGCCTGTCAGTTATGAATCATTAGTAAACTGTGGAGGTGGTAACTGTCTCCAGAAACACAGATATTAAAAGTGGCATCACACAGTTTTGTAATAAAACTTTCATCTATACAAAAAGGTACATGACTCTTTTGCAATAATTGCACATTTAATGCACTGTGATAATATTGATACTTCTTAACTGAGCTGGGCAAAAAGGTAGAAATGTTCTTTGCATGAAACATGAAGTTTTTGTAATATTTCAGAGAATTCAATTCAATGCAATATAGAATCTTGGTTGTCATGGCATAGATTGCATTATGCAATATCTAGTGGAACCACTGTTGAAATTGTTCTATTCATGACTAAAATATACATTTTGTTCATGCATGTCATATCTATAGATATGTTCTCGCAATATTTAAGAGAAAAATAAATTCCCTTCTCTATTGAACAGTTTTAAAATTGCAGCTGTTAGCCATGATTTAAACCTTGGGATTTTTTTAGAGATTTTTATAGGAATGACTTTTAAACTAAAGTTCTTCATATTATTTTATTATTGTTCCATCTTTATCATTAGTTATTATGCCCCCCTTTGAAGAAGAGGGGGTATATTGTTTTGCTTGATGTCGTTAGACCATTTCGTTTCCGATCAAAAACTTGTCAATGAATTTACAGATTGGCTTTATACTTCACATAAGCATTGGCCTTAAACAGTAGATGACATCTATCAAAATTTGGGTCACTAGGTCAAAGGTCATGGTCACTTTCACAATAAGTTTGAAAATTGCTTCCGATCAATAACTCATCAACAAATTGACTGATTGGTTTGATACTTCGTATGTGCATTGGCCTTGGACAGTAGATGACCCCTATTGAAATTGGGGTCACTTGGTCAAAGGTCAAGGTCACTGTTACAAAAAGTGTGAAAATCGTTTCGGATAAATTATGTATCAACGAATTGACAGATTGGCTTTATACTTCCCATGTTCATTGGCCTTTTACAGTAGATGACCCCTCTTGAAGTTGGAGTCACTAGGTCAAAGGTCAAGGTCACTGTCACAATAAGCGTGAAAATCATTTCCGATCAATAACTTGTCAACAAATTGACCGATTGGTTGATCATACTTCCCATATGCATTGGACTTGAACAGTAGATGATATTGAATTTCAAAGTATAATCACAAACAATTTCACACAAAAAAGCAAAAAAGTGATGAATAAATATCATTGAGTTAGGAAATTGATTCCTAAACTGTATAATTTCTTAATTATTATGCATGAACTATGCCAAAGTTGTTAAATGTCACAAACTGGAATATATTGCCCACTTGGAATAACCTCTGCCGCTTTTAAAGGACTAAATAGATTTCAAATAGTTCATTTCTGTATTTGAGTTTTTCATCAGGCACTTTGACATTGAACCAAGCACTGGCTTCAGACCATAATTTTAATGTGACATGAAAAACACAATATTTTTTAAACGCTTTTCTGTTATAGATATATTTGTGAAAAAACAACAACACTTGTTGTGTGTGTCCCCTATTTAGGTCATAAATACAAAGGAATAATTAAAAAAAAAATCTTCTTTCCTGAAATGTCACAGCCCAGAGGTATGTTGCATGCAAAGTCATGTAAAAAATGTCCTCTTCTAAAGTTGTTTAAATCGTGCATCTGGAGTCGAAACTTGCCACCCTCATTGGTTCATTGATTTATAAATACTTTAAATGTAAATTATCGATCAATGTCAAAAATCTTCTCTGAAATCGCACGGGTCAGGTATATGGTATTGATGCACAACATTTCTACTGGTAGTTTTTCTCTGCTAAGTTTGTTCAAATCATGCCTCTGGGATCAAAACTAATAACTTTGAGAAAAAGTGATTAGAGCAACATTTATAGGTAAAATAACACTTTCAAGTTTTCACATGCTGCATTTATTGGATGAAAATGTTCACATTATGCATGATTTTTCTTTGTGTGAATCTTCAATTTGTTATAATTACATTCATCTTGTTTATCTATCTGTAATTCAAACTTCAGGTCACAATCAAAACTTTTTGTTTCAGAATTTTGGTGATGTTTCACCCACGACACTGTCACCTGACCTGTCTCCTAGCAACTCATGTGACGAGGGTGAATCTGGCAGGTATGTTTTCTTTTCTTCATCATAAACAGTGGCTCATTTACTTACCAATATGAGATGTTATTAATTAATCGCCATTCAATCTGTATTTATTACCTATCATGAGTTATGCATTTTTAGCACAAACTGCTCAAGATAAGCTTTTGTGGGCAATCTATATATCTGTCAGTGTGTGACGTCAACATTTTGCTTGTTACCACATTAGGATCCATTTTCAATCAAGCTTGAATAAACTTGATCAGAATGTTTATCATGATGTTTTCTAGGCCACTCTAAAATCTGGGTTAAGTGGGGTCAATAACCAGGTCACTAGGTCAAATCATTGAAAAACCTTGTTACAGATATAGAAGCCTCATTTATGACTCAATCTTACTAAACATCGGTCAGAATGTTTATCTAAGCCAAATGTCAAAATGAATCAAGTGGGGTAAAAATCTGGGTTACTAAAAAATCCGGTTTACTAGACTTGAAGCCACACTCATTATTCAATCGTACAAAAACCAAATAAACTCTCTTACGTTGTAATGTGTCATTTTCTATTTATGGTAAAGTCTGAATGTTTGTCTTCACCATATTTTGAACAAGTTTAAAAATAAGTCAAATGAAGTAAACAATAAGTAACAATTAAGGTCACTAGGTCAAATCTTCAACAAATGTTGTTCCTATTGAACTCAATTGTGTGCTTTAGGGCCATCATGGCTCTCTTGTTTTCATACAAAAATGTTCACCTTTTACTAATATTTGTTTGACTTAGATGACTTATTGAACATATCAATATCTAGACTTAATTAAATGGCTGAAATATTTTATTGAAATCACCAAAAAACATGTTTAATAAACTCTTATTATTGAATGCACCCCAGGCCATAGTATTTTCATCTATGGATATAATGTAATCTTAATGTCTGTGTGGCCTGGTGGATATGGTGTCCGTCTAGCAAGCAAATGTCCCGATCAGCTGTCATAGATGGGTGAGCCAGGCTGCTGGGTTGAAATTGTCTATGTCCGAACAAGTCGGAGAAATTTTAAAAGTAAAAAAAACACGCAGATCTCCTGCAAAGATACCAAGTACTGCTTCTACCCAGGCAATGGACTGGAGATCTTTTAAGTAAGCCTTATGCTTTTGATGCAATCTAGCAAAAATAAATAAGTTTAAGTGACAACCTATGCCAGATTATTTTCATTGAAATATAATGTAACCTGAATGTGTTTGCAGTAACCTAACCGGACGGATGCGTCGCAGACGGAGTTCCTTGGGTGTTCCTATGAACGTGTATCCAGGGGACCTGTTGGTTCAGGAACACCACAAGAAGCTTATCAAACGCAACACAATCTCAGACTTCTTTGCCGGCCGTAATGGTGCTATAGCTAATGATGGTTTGCAATTGTTTCATGTTGTTTCTTCTTTTTGTAAATTCTCCATCGATGTTGTTAATTTGTTAATTAATGTTGTTATGATTTTGAGATGGTATTGTTTAAATGAAGTTGTGTCAGGGTTCGGTTCATCCAAAATTGATTCAAGTGTTGAATTTAACTTCCATACAAAAAATCCCCTCCCACAGCATTAAGATCAAAATCTACCAAAACGTTATGTCAATTATGTATTTTCTTGTACCAGATTTCATTTTCTCACAGATTTGTATATGTCAAGCTCTGATACAGTTGTGCTATATGTGATTATCATGCATCATTAAAAAACAGTATAATTGGTTCATTTAATATTTTGCAATGGTCAATGCAGCTGCTAGATTGATTTTACCTTCCTTTTTATGCTCCCCGAAATATTGTCGGTGGAGCATATAGTTGCCAGTTTGTAGTTCCTTCCTTCCTTCCGTCACACTTTTGTTACAGTTTCTCATAGCACCTTCAATACTTTACCGATATCTTTCAATTATGGCATGTAGGTACCTTGCATGGACCTCTACCTTTTGATGAGGTTTGAGGTCACTGGGGTCAAGGTCAAGGTCACCGAGTATAATAATAGATGTTTCCGTCACACTTTTGTTACAGTTTCTCATAGCACATTAAATACTTTACCGATCTCTTTCATATTTGGCATATAGGTATCTTAATGGATCTCTACCTTTTGATGAGGTTTGAGGTCACTAGGGTCAAGGTCACCATGGCTAATAATAGATTTTTCCGTCACACTTTTGTTACAGTTTCTCATAGCACCTTCAATACTTTACCGATCTCTTTCATAATTCGCATGTAGGTACCTTGCATAGACCTCTACCTTTTGATGAGGTTTAAGGTCACTAGGGTCAAGGTCACCGAGGCTAATAATAGATTTTTCCGTCACACTTTTGTTACAGTTTCTCATAGCACCTTCAATACTTTACAGATCTCTTTCATATTTGGCATGTAGGTACCTTGCATGGACCTCTACCTTTTGATGAGGTTTGAGGTCACTGGGGTCAAGGTCACCTAGGCTAATAATAGATTTTTCCGTCACACTTTTGTTACAGTTTCTCATAGCACCTTCAATACTTTACAGATCTCTTTCATATTTGGCATGTAGGTACCTTGCATGGACCTCTACCTTTTGATGAGGTTTGAGGTCACTGGGGTCAAGGTCACCTAGGCTAATAATAGATTTTTCCGTCACACTTTTGTTACAGTTTCTCAAAGCACCTTTAATTCTTTACCGATCTCTTTCATATTTTGCATGTAGGTACCTTGCATGGACCTCTACCTTTTGATGAGGTTTGAGGTCACTGGGGTCAAGGTCAAGGTCAACGAGGCTGATAATAGATTTTTTTTAGGTGGTTATTAACACATAGATTGACAAAGCGCATCATTGGGGAGCACCCATCAGTTTCACTGATATTCTTGTTGTATCCTGTTTTCATTCCATCTGCCAGCCCTGTCTTTTTTTACTAGCAGGCTTCTACATACATCCCCACCAGATTATTATTTTACGCTTCCCTTCCCTATGCCAACAACCCTTACTAGCATTCTTTTGTTTTGCCCATTGTGGGTATTGTGTATTTTCAGTGATGTTGAATTTTGAACAGCCAAGACGCGATGGATTGTACACAATAAATGCAATTAAAAGATGACGATGATTGAAAAAAAGCTTTTGCGCTTTTATTACAGAGAAATAAAAACAAATTTATGATATATTTATTATGGAAATGATTGTAACTGAATAAGACTGATGCTTCAAACACTTGTTGACAGTCATTCAGTCTCGCTAATCCACTAATCATAAAAATGTACCAGATAATTGACATCCAATAATAAGAACCAGTTACTATAACCTCAAAACAACTAACTAGTTAACCCTTTCACACTTAGGAGCAAAGTGAAAACTTTCCCACTTAGGAGCAAAGTGAAAATTGCTGTGTGCAAACAGCATAAAACCAGAACACCCTTGTCAAAAAATAACCCACTTTCATACCAAAACACACTTAAACCAACATAAAACTGTGTTTTTTCTGAGTTTTTCTTAGCGGAAGTTGGTTTTTGCTAATAAAAGTGAGTTTTATGTGTGCTAAACTGTGCTTAACTGAGTTTAAAGTTGGTTATTTTAAGAAGATGTGTGTTTAAGCGAGTTTTTTTCTGTAAGAAGTCGGTTTTTTGTGTGTCAAAAGTGAGCCTTTTTATTTATGAGTTGGTTTATGTGTGTTTAAGTGTGTCTTTTTGTTTTATAAGCGAGTCTTTTACAACAGAAGTTGGTCTTTTTTTTAACAGAAGTGGGTTTAAGCGAGTTTAACTTGGTCTTTTTGTAAATAAGTTGAGAGCTGCAACGAGGCTTAAAGACTCACTTTAACACACTTTTCAACAAGTTGGTCTTTTGTTTATTAATATAACTCATCAATGAAACAATAATTCTTCAACTGGGTCTTTGTTTGATGTTTATAGCCATAAATAAAACAAGTCAATTGTAAAGGGGCTTTTTTTACAGCTTGTTTGCCATTGTCCCTATTGTACATTTGTGTGCTCCCCATAATTTTTAGGGAATATTGGATGAAAATGGCTCTTTCAGAACATCACAGGTTCACAGATGGACAACAAGTATCACTGACAAAAACTATAACAATGGTCAAGCTTAGTTTTATACATGAAAATGAAAGAGTTTGTGTTTCACTTTGAATTTTTATCTTTATGTTTGTTTTTATTATAAACAATATCTTATGATTGTTTTATGTCTTAATTTTTTATTTTTTTTAAACAATCTCATATGATTGTTTATATTTGTTTAAAACAGTATTTACTTGTTAAATCTGCATATTTAAATAATTATGGTATTGGAAACATTATTTTGGAAATAATCTATTTATTTTTGTACATAAGTTATGCAAGATTTTGATATTTGCATATGATACCATCATATCCATTTTCTTAATTTGCAATAAAATAATAAAATGCCAAACATTACCTGTGTTACATAAACTGTCAACAAAATAACAAGACAATACCTAAAAACACCCTTATTTCACACCACTAACAATAAACAGATAACAATCTGTCAGGCACTCAGAGCTAAACAGGGTACAGATTATCTAGGGGCAGATAAGGCTACTGATGGGGTTTGCCTAGAGATAAGGCTGTGTGGAATAAGATATAAGGCTTTTGATTGGCTATTGCACCGAGGAAGTTATCTTTTTGAAAACAACAACTTTTGAAAAACAAGCTGGTGTCAGCAATTGAATATTGAGCTAAATTTAATTCAGCAACATTAATATAAAGAAGTGAAAGACTTATAATGGTAGTGTAAAATGTCTTGAAATTCTGTCAGCATGAAGTATTGTGTGATGAAAACAATGTGTTTTTTACTGCAATGTGGAAATCAATAATAAGTTGGTTGGAAAGGAGGTTGAACTGCCTGTTGTTGTTTTTGGAATACTGAAGAACAGTTTTAACAGGTTTGTATTGTCATTTCTTCACCCCTTTTTTTATTTAGTTTATTGAATTAATTATGATCATTATCATATTTATGTATTGTCACTGGGAAATGTAAATAGATAAGTTATTGTATTGCAATTTAAAGGATAAACAACACATTTTGAAGCAAAAATAGATAAACTTACACATGAAAAAGTGTAAATGTTGTGTACAGTGAATAATTATGGTTGTGTTTCATGGTTATTGTCATCTAAAATTTTATTTATATCTATTTCTGGTTATTACTGAACGGATTTCTTTCCCTCATACTTAATTAGAACTTATATATTTTAATTTTGAAGGTTAAACTCTTGCCACAAGGCAAAATTGACATCCATGGGAAGATCCTTTGGAAAGAATGTGCATCATCGCCTGCCTGATGTATGGACTTTTAAACCTGGTTTTTACCCTGCACAAGCTGGCAAACTTGAGGGGATCAAGAGTGGGGAAACCTCGCCCTGTCCTTGACCAAGAAAGCTCGATTTGTTGAGAGGTAAACTATACAGGTTATTGCATTTACAATGCCACCAGACCACACAGCCAAATGAGACCACGCATCTTGGTACATATTCAAACTGCATTTTCTACCAAACCCAATTTCTTTTAATAATTGATGAAAAGTGCTAAGTCACATGTGATCAAGGGATTAAAATTTCAAAAATAAACAAACAAAAACAACAAGCAAATAACTTAAATTTATTATTATTAAAGCAACAAGATTACCATAACAGCAATATTTCATAGTTAAGTGGAACGAAAACATAACCAATCAACATGTTTGAAGAATGCCTTGCCCTTTTGAAAGTGATATGGTATTAATCCTTTGCAGATCAACTGGCATAAGAGATGCTCAAGAGGAGAAGGACACAAGCAGCATCAATGGTACATGTCACTCCAGCGCCTGCTTTCCAGGTCTCTACCAGCTGCTTTCCAGGTCCCTCCACCAACCAAGATCAGGTCTAGGTCCCTGCACTGGCTGCTTTCCAGGTCCCCTAGCGGTCAAGGTCTCTCCAGTAGCTGCTGTGCAGGTCCCAACACCGTATGCCGTCAAGGTCCCTCCATAAGCTGAAATCCAGGTTCCTCATTCCACTGCGGTTCAGGTACCTCCAACAGCTGAGATCCAGGTCTCTGCAGCAGCTGCGGTCTAAATACTCCACCCGCAGTGGTCCATTGCGGTCAACCTTTTGCTTTAAAATCTTCCATAAATGTCTATTATTGTATAATGTATTGTAAAAATAATCTGTTTGTATTAATTTGCGGTGTACTATTTTTGTCATATAAACATAATTTTCGTACACATTGTGTTTTTTTCCCTTTTAACCACATAGGGCTTATAATGAACTGTTGTAATTGCTTCACAAAAACCATTTTTTCTAGAACATATCAGTCCAAAATTATTTTTTTTCACACTGCGAAATCCCACAAAAGGCTCACAAAAAACCTACTTTCTAAAAAAAACTCACTAAAACACTGTTAAAACCCACAAAAATCAACTTACCCAAACGCACAAATTGCTTTTGTTTTTTTCACAGATAAAATACTGTTAATAACTAGGTTTAAAGCGAGTTAAAAGCATGTTTTCACTGTGAAAAAAACTAACAAAGGCGTGCTTTCAGCTCACTTTTCGCTCACTTAAAAACCGTGTTTAGCCTGCTTATAGCTCACATAAAAAACACACTTTTTACCCACTTAAAACCAACTCCACAGACAGAAGTTGGTCTAAGCATGTTTAAAAAACCTCAAAAAACCAACTTGTAGAAAATCATACTCACTTTAAACCCACTTAAGATGGTTAAAAAACCCACTATGTTGGTTTAAAGCGAGTTAAACCAAGATTTAACTCAGAAAAAACCAAGTCGGTAAGCTAAAAAACCCAGTCGGTAAGCTAAAAGCATGTCTGAAAAACCCGCTTTTAGCACAGTGCAAATACCGCAGAGTTAAACACAGATGCCTGAAAAAAACTCACTTTAAACCCACTTAAGACGGTTAAAAAAACCACTATGTTGGCTTTAAGCGAGTTAAACCAAGATTCAACTCAGATAAAACCAAGTCGGTAAGCAAAAAGTGTGTTTAAAAGACTCGCTTTTAGCTCGGTGCCAATACCGCAGGGTTAAACCCAGTTTAAAACTGGGTTATAACCGGATTTTGCTCACTTTTTTGACAAGGGCAGGCTGCGAGTAACTAGCAGTCTGTTCAGGTTTCATGCTGTTTGCTGCTCACCAGTATCTTAGGGTTGGAAATAAAGCCTTTAAAACTTGAGTCTAGTAAGAAAGGTCTTTAAGAAGGGAAACAAATGCGTCAATATACGTATCTAAGTGGTAAAGGGTATAATTGCAATGTGATGAACAGGGCCCACCTCCTGCCTCTCCCCACCTTGATTAAGTGCTGACAAATATTACAAACAAATTAGAAAATGACCAATGCAAATTCGTAAAAAAAATCTAAAGAAAGAAATCCACAAATTTTTACGCGTAAGCTTTTTGTTTGCCGAAAACCATGAAATTTCATGCCAACGATTAATGGTTTTACAGTTTCACATGGTGACCAATCTGGTATTCTTTTCTTCATGTGACAATATTGCTAGTGATAATACCCTCATTGTGGGCAGTTAATGTCGCTTCATATATGGACTAAATAACAACATGGTACATAAATGAGGCTGACAGTGTACCGCCAGGACTTGCAGTCATTTGATCGAGAATGTTGTTGATTGCTGAAGCTGACAGAATGGGAATCTTTGGCAAGTCTTGAGAATGTTTCATGAAATTGGCCTGATAGTATCATTCTGTGGAGCTTTTTATAAAAAAATTGTGAGGTCATTTATATTTATAAAAAAATTGTTAGGTCATTTATATGCAGCATTTTATTTTTTATTATTTGAATCTGTGACAACAAGTTTGAGAACTGTCACCTCAACTAAAGTTTCTTTAAATGACTTTAAATTATTTATGTAATTTTGCAATACAAGAAAATGCCATTTAATTCTCTTATATATTTTTTTTTCAGAGTCTAAGAAACATCGACAGTCATTCTCCCTTCTGAAGTTGGTACGTAAACCATGAGAATTTAAGTTTTATGTTTTGTTTTATTCCCGTTTAAAAAAATGTCTCTATCGTGGGAAAAGCAGGGTAAAACTTGTGCAACATGAATGGATTTTCAAAACACTTGAAACAGGGCTATAGATAACATTAGCGTATTTGCGTTATGACGCAATTAAAATAACCAAAAACGTAATTAAATTCAAAATAAAGCGTAACAAAACGCAAATACAACTTTTATAATTTAACTCCTGTAAAAATCCTTGCGTCACGAAACGCAATTCTTACAAACACCCGGCATATATTTTAGACTGGTTATTTTGCATCCAAAAATGTACCAGATAGTTTATATGCCATCCTATGAAGAAAAGAAGGCAGTCTTTCCAGTGGTTATTAATCTTTGGGATATTATTGTAATTATTCGTAGACCTGTCCGATTTCTTAACTTTCATTTTCAAGGTATTCAACTCAAAATGACCTGAAAATGGGGTACATCACTTTTAACAGCTATACACTACGTCTTGCGCAATTTGTGCCATCCATCTCACTCCCACCTTGGACAATTTTTCGTGAGCGTGGAAAATCATCGTGATCTGAAGGTTTCTCCATCATGATAGATCGCGTCGACAGTGGCTGAATACCGCGGGCGTAATCGGGAAATCGATCTCACGGTGGACCACCATGCTATATATCGAAATATACATGTTCATTCACATTTACCTGTATTTCACAGTGAACCACCGCGGCCACAGTGGTCCATCGCGATCATGGTGGTCCACCATGAAATCAATTTCCCGATAACGCAGAGACTGACACTGCAATTCGCCACGGCGAAATCACCGTGTTCAACGGTGTATCGTGGTGAGATAGTAATTGTCCACTCTGGGCTGAATCACGGTGATGCGATGCGGATGGCAGAAATCGCGCAAGACGTAGTGTAGCTTCATCAATTGTGCAGCGATTTTCACGAACTCGGTCTTATTTAACGCAAAAATGAACGAACTTTGATCAGAAATTCAGTAATTGTTTGTTGTCATGTACAGGTACCTTTTTGAATTCCATTTGTATAAATAATGTAGTAACCTTAGTAGATTTGTATTATATTATATATGTCATTCCTTAAATTACCCAATTGAGTTTTAAAAAAATGGGGGTGACAAATTTTGCTTAAACTCTATTGAATTTACAAAAAACCTATTGTTGTCAAAAACAGGGGGTGATTACCCAATATACCCCAAAAGTTATCTATAGCCCTGGCCTGCTCGAAATGATAAAGATGTTGCGACAGAACGTTACTGGGAGACAGAATGTCTTGCCTTAGAACCAGGTCCTTAGGTTAAGGTTACAAGTCAAGGTTAAGCACTTGGTTATGGTACAAAAAAAATTCCATTAATTCATTTTGAAATAACTTAGCAGAAGTAATCGCAACTAAGTTACAGAGTGTAGCATTAAAAACCAGGCTACTAAATAGTCCAAGGTTAAGCTCATTATTTAAGGTCAAAGGTCAATTCTAAGAAATTGACCTCATACCATTTGTGTGTAACATGACATTTTTTAACACAGATGGATTTTTTTACAAGCCCCCTAGCCTTCGGTTAACCAAACTGGCTTGAACTGCACAATTGTGATAGCATTAGTAACAAACTAAGAAAAAACAGTTATAAGTTGAATGCTTGCGGCTTGGTTCAGATGATAGTATCATCCAAGTCAAAACAGAATCTGTTTAAATTCACGCAAGATGAATGCACAAATAACAGCTTGTGACAGGAGATTTTGTGGAGCTTCAGACAATATATGTGATCATAATCTCCATTTGGTAAGAGTTCAGACTGTTGTTGAGCATATAATATAATAGGTCCTATGTCTTAACAGCATTTGTCTAAAATTTTGTTCTGAAACACTGCGAACAAAAACAGTTGTTTTATATTAAAGCAATTAAGTCTATTTTGCATTCAGTGGTGACAGAGTTTACAAGAAGATAACAATTATTTAAGTGACTAATGGTAACAACATTATAAATACATGTTGTTTACAGTTTTATACTTGTTTCAAAAAGGATGTTATTCGAGAGACGAACTTGACTTCAGATGATGTAATTGGATATCTTTAATTACCCTCTAAATTGCTTTCCAAAAAATGTGAATTCTGATTTATTGATTATGTCTTAACCACTAGCTTGTTATCTAGTTTCCACAAGTTACTAATTCAATCTAATGAGTGATCTATGTTGCTGCCACTTGTAATTAAGAGATTCCCAGGAGATTAACTATGTTTTTACCACAACAAACTAACTTGTTGCCACAAGTTATTGTGTTCCCAATGACTCATTTTTGTTGGAGTCTAAACCAATTTTATTTAGCTCGATTGCAAAGAAAGCCTTAGGCTTATTTGCAATGCTTTCGAGTCCGTTTTCTGGGACGAGGACCGCTACTTGGTGTCTATGGGGGAGATCTAAAGAACGCTCCCACAGCAGGGATAGAACCTCCGTGACCTCCCGGTTGCTACGCGGACACCATATCCATTAAGCCTAGGCGGCCTCGAATTATTAAGTTGTATGAACATGATACTAATTTCTTTTTCTTAGTATCAAGTTTGAGTATGGTTTTTCAGATGAAAACCAGAAGTAAGGAGTCGCTGCATCTCTGTGATGTTCTTAAGGAGCTCAAACCTTCGGAATTTAAGGACAATTACCTGGCAGCATACAAGGTAATGATGAACATGTGTACTGAATGATCTCCCTTGTTTGCAACACCACTATCCATTAACTGTGACCTTCAAGTTGCGCACTAATCTATATTGTAAGACTGGAATACTTTTGTTATTGGTATGCATTCTAATTTATTTACATTAAAATATGACTTTAGACTTTATTTTCACTCAACAATAGCAAGAATAGTCTTTGATATATGTTTGACTTTTTGTATGATATATCTTTGCCATTTTAAATAAACCATGTTAATCCATGAATGTAAGTCAGTTTTTAACCAGATTTTCTGAAGAAAAAAACTAGTTATTAGATTGGCAATGTCGGTGGGCGGGCGGGTGGCAGGGCAGGCTGGCGGGCGGGCGGAACAAGCTTGTCCGGGCCATAACTTTGTCGTTCAATGTGAGATATTAAAATCATTTGGCACATTTGTGCACCATCATAAGACGGTGTGTCGCGCGAAAGAATTACTTCAATATCTCCAAGGTCAAGGTAACACTTTGAGTTCAAATGTCAAAAATGGCCATAAATGAGCTTGTCTGGGCCATAACTATGTCATTCACTGTGGGATTTTAAAATCATTTGGCACATTGCTTCACCATCATTGGATGGTGTGTCGCACGAAAGTATCAGTATCTCCAAGGTCAAGGTCGCCACAACTAAAAATAGATTGATTTTGAAACAAGGGGGGTAACTTTGAACAATCAGTAACAATGCACATTTTGAGTCGGTCTCCCTTTATCAGACTTTTTTTTCAAATTGAAATCAAGGTCCCCATGAGTAAAAATATATTGAATCTTACACAAGGTGGGTAATAAGGCACATTTTGAATTTTCTCCCTTTATCAGACTTTTTTTTCCGATTAAAACCTGGTTTTGTGACAATTTTGTCCCTTGTTTTACTGTTGAAATTCGACAATTAATAGCTTATTATTATGCTCCCCTTCGAAGAAGAGGGGGTATATTGTTTTGCACATGTCAGTCGGTCCATCCACCAGATGGTTTCCGGATGATAACTCAAGAACACTTAGGCCTAGGATCATGAAACTTCATAGGTACTTTGATCATGACTGGAAGATGACCCCTATTGATTTTCAGGTCACTAGGTCAAAGGTCAAGGTCACAGTGACTCGAAACAGTAAAATGGTTTCCGGATGACAACTCAAGAATGCTTATGCCTAGAATCATGAAACTTCATAGGTACATTTATAATGACTGGCAGATGACCCCTATTGATTTTCAGGTCACTAGGTCAAAGGTCAAAGTCACAGTGACTCGAAATAGTAAAATGGTTTCCGGATGATAACTCAAGAATGCTTACGCCTAGGATCATGAAACTTCATAGGAACATTGGTCATGACTGGCAGATGACCCCTACAGATTTTCAGGTCACTAGGTCAAAGGTCAAGGTTACAGTGACTCAAAATAGTAAAATGGTTTCCGCATGATAATTCAAAAATGCTTAGGCCTAGGATCATGAAACTTCATAGGTACATTGATCATGACTGGCAGATGACCTCTATTGATTTTCAGGTCACTAGGTCAAAGGTCAAGGTCACAGTGACAAAAACGTATTGACACAATGGCTGCCACTAGGGCTGCAACGAATCAAAAAAATGTGTTCGGATCCGAATCCAAATAAAGTTTCTTCGGATTTTTTCGGATCCGGATCCATCAGATAAGAGAAAATTAGAAATCATGTCTAAATTAACGAAATCAATGTTTTGGAAGTATAATTTGACTAAAAAACATTAAACATTTATTAACAAAAAACATAACTTATTTCTCATTTATTGTAGCAATGTCAGAATAAAACAAAACCTCAACACTTATTCACTTAATAGTTTGCTCGTTAGCATACACTTTTCACTGTTTATACAGTTTGATGTTTGTTTTCACAAAAATTAACAAATCAACATTGTCCCGGTCCAGGCAAGCCTTATTGGCACTGACGAGGTCTCCTGCTGTGTAGAAGTTTCTCTCACTGGGAATTGAGTTCCTTGCATCACAAGATAGCATTTAAACTTAGTATATGACAACAGATGCTTTCAAGACAATACATGATGCAGGAACACAATTTGACAGGTCGCGAAATTATGCAAAATTTACTTGAATAACATTCCAGCCACACTGGATCCACTACCGTTGTTTTTAATACAACTCAGAAAGACAATAAGGATTGAAAAGTTACTTATTGCCATTAGGAATTGCATTTGTAATGTGTAAATCCTTCATGATTTTGAATTAGTTTTGCTTTCGTTGATCATTATGGTATGTCCAATGACACTCTTAGACAATAAAAGCCAAAGGATCTCGAATGATCTGCTTTTTGACTGTCACACACACGTCAATAAATATCGACTATTATACGTATCTTTTATCTTTTAAACAGAACCAGTCTGTATAAAAACAATACTCGAAAACAGCGCTAGGTTACATACAACTATGAAAATAAACATTCGGAACCGAAATTTCCAGGGATGGATCCGTACCCGCGAATCTTAAGTTGGATCCGATATCATCGGATATTTCGGGTACCCGTTGCAGCCCTAGCTGCCACTACAAATGACAGCCCATATGGGGGGCATGCATGTTTTACAAACAGCCCTTGTTTTATGCTTTTCTGTCAGTTTATAGAGAATATCACTGAATTAAAACTCATAATTCACTGTTTCAGACAGTGGAAATAAGCAGTGAAAATTATTGATAATTTTCACTGGTATACTGCGAAATGATATCACTTTCATGACTTTACAATGTCATTATTTCAGCAAAAATACAAAAATAATCATTTGTAAGCATAAAATAAAAAGAACATTTGTTGGATTTGGTTGAAAATCGATTTTAATTCACTGGTGATCATAGAAAAAGTTTATTTTCTATGATCACTCGTGAATTAAAATCGATATTCCAACAAATCCAACATTATAATATTCTCTATATTGTGCATATCTATTAAGGATGACTTAATCATCGGGTAACATTAGCAAGTATGCAATTATACCAGTAATGGGGGCTATATAGGAGTCACTTTGTCGGTCTGTCTGTCTGTCTGGAAATTTCATCCGATCTTCACCAAACTTGGTCACAAGTTGTATCTAGATGATGTCTAGGTCAAGTTTGAATATGGGTCATGCCAGGTCAAAAACTAGGTCACAGGGTCACTTAGTGTGTTTTAAACTGAAAGTTTTCCGGACCATTACTACGTCATTTATCATTAGATTTAAAATGACTTGGTACCGTAAAAATGCAGTCATAAGTCGAGATTTTTTTCCTCAAAAATTTGATTAAATTTACAGTCTCGACTTATGAGGTCGTCCATGAAAAATAATGATGACATTCTACTAAGATCGATCCCCGCAGAAATGGTTAAAGTTGTTGTTGTTGTTGTATAAACTTGTTGAAATACGCCACACCAAATTTCCTCTTTTAACTGATACTTACCAATTAATATTACCACAGTTTGGCGCAACATTTCCCTCGTTTTTATTTTCATAATTTAATCCAAAGTTTTCATGAAGAAAGGTGTTTTTTTTTACAACTGAACGTGTAAACAAAAGATCGAGTTATTTTTAAAGTAGAGCGAGAATTGGCAACCTGTGTGAATTGACAGTTTGACGTCAGCAAAGGAAAGCCGCTTCCTGTCAAGAAGCCATAAAGCATCAGCCTTCTCGCCGATAAAATAAAATTTCTGTAATTTGTGAAGCGACATGTTTAACCAATTGCGAGTTTTTTATTCACTGGCAATCGTCTAATTATGTTTGAGCACGTGCATAGCTCCGCCTTTGAAACTGTTATGTAGAACAAAGGTGGAGTTAGCGGTCTATTGGTTATGTCGATCATTGTCATAAAAACGTGTTTACCAAGGAACTAAGCAATTGTTTTGATAGTCAGATTAAAAGTACAAAGATTTGATTACAGTGATCACAGTGTGTCATCAGATTAAACGTTTTGTTGATTATTACTAGCGTGGACAATTTAGTGCAAACTATATAATAATAATTTATTAATTTGACTAACACATTTGATTTGTGAAAATGCCTCGAAAACGCCAACGCCATGCGTATGACAATACGTTTAAAATACGCATGATAGAATTTGCAGAGCAATCAATTAATAATAGTGCTGCTGAAGGAGAGTTTGGTGTTTCGTATGTCGTTGATGTGTAAATTACGATGTACATGTATATAAGTTCTGGTTTCCTATGTTGTTTTTTTGTTTTTATGTGGTTCATTATGATTTGCTTGTCTATATTTCCATATATTATTTTTGATTTCCTAAATATATATCGATTCGTATTGATTATATTAAACAAAGTACATAATACACGTGTCCGCTATGTCTACGTCGCACAGTGCTATATTGACGTCATGGTCTATGTATAGAATAAAAACTTCCCGTTCATTTAAAATTGCGTCTGTTTATGAAATTCGTGCACGGACAATTTCTGACACGACTTATGACTTGGACATATTCAAAATCTCTGATTTTCGTATCATTTTTTACCCCCCCCCTCGACTTATGAGCGGGTAGACTTATGACTGCATTTTTACGGTACATTTGTTCACCATCATGGGACGGTTTGTCGTGTGAAAAAAGTATGTTGATATCTCCAATGTGAAGGTCACACTTGGAGTTAAAAGGTCAAATGCTTGTCGGATCCATAACTTTGTCATTTATGGTGAGATTTTAAAATTATTTGGAAAATATGTTCCCCATCATTGGACGGTGTGTCGTGCAAAAGAATTACATCGATATCTCCAAGGTCAAGGTCACACTTTGAGTTCAAAGATCATAAATTAGCTTGTCCGGGCCATAACTATGTCATTCATTTTAAGATTTTAAAATCATTTGGCACATTTGTTCACCATCATTGGACGGTGTGTTGCGCAAAAGAATTACGTAGATATCTTCAAGGTCAAGGTCACACTTTAAGTTCAAAGGTCAAAAATGGCCATAAATAAGCTTCTCTGGGCCATAACTATGTTGTTCATTATGAGAAGTTAAAATCATTTGGCACATTTGTTCACCATCATTGGCCGGTGTGTCGCGCGGAAGAATTATGTCCATATCTCCAAGGTCAAGGTCACTCTTTGAGTTTAAAGGTAAAAAATGGCCATGAATGAGCTTGTCCGGGCCAAAACTATGTCGTTCATTATGAGATTTAGAAATCATTTGGCACATGTAATCACCATCATTGGACGGTGTGTCGCGTGGAAGAATTACGTCGATATCTGCAAGGTAAAAGATCAAACTTTGCGTTTAAAGGTCAAAATGGCCATTAATGAGCTTGTCCAGGCCATAACTATGTTGTTCATTGTGAGATTTTAAAATCATTTGGCAAATTTGTTCACCATCATTGGACAGTGTGTCGCACGAAAGAATTATGTCGATATCTCCAAGGACAAGGTAACATTTTGAGTTCAAAGGTCAAAAATGGCCATAAATGAGCTTGTCCGGGCGATAACTATGTCGTTTATTGTGAGATTTTAAAATCATTTGGCACATTTGTTCACCATCATGGGACGGTGTGTCGCGCGAAAGAATTACGTCGATATTTCCAAGGCCAAGGTCACACTTTTAGTTAAAATGTAAAAAATGGCAATAAATGATCTTTTCTTGACCTTAACTATGTCATTCATTGTGAGATTTTAAAATAACTTTGTACATTAATTATGCCCCCCTTCAAAGAAGAGGGGGTATATTGCTTTGCTCATGTCGGTCGGTCAGTCCGTCCACCAGGTGGTTGTCATAAGATAACTCAAGAACGCTTGGGCCTAGGATCATGAAACTTCATAGGTACATTGATCATGACTCGCAGATGACCCCTATTGATTTTGAGGTCACTAGGTCAAAGGTCACGGTCACGGTGACTCGAAATAGTAAAATGGTTTTTGAATGATAACTCAAGAATGCATACACGGCCAACAGGGCACACTCTGAACAATATTACTTAAGCAACTGGTCTGTAATCCTAAATCTATAATTATCAGTCCAATGAAACATCATCCTTTTAGTAGAATACAGTGGATCAGTAAATTTTTTTATCAGAATATGAGATTTTTTGTATATTTTGTATATTAAATATTGTGTTAATGTTTAATTTTGTTGATTAATATAAATATAAGCAGGACAGGGGAGGTAATACACTATTATATCTTTTTTATATACAGGGGAAACAAATGCAATAAGTTTAAATTTATTGTTACAGCATTTGCCTCCCTTGTAATATATTTAAATTTTACCAAATGTAAGGCTAACTGCATTTTTGTAATGCATACTACTACTACTACTACTGCTGCTGCTGCTGCTGCTGCTGCTGCAGCTGCTGCTGCTGCTGCTGCTTCTACTACTACTACTACTACTTCTACTACTACTACTACTACTACTACTACTACTACTACTACCACTACCACTACCACTACCACCACTACCACCACCACCACCACCACCACCGTTCACAGTGACAAAAAATGTATTCACACAATGGCTGCTACTACAACTTATATCCCATATAGGGGGGCATGCATGTTTTACAAACAGCCCTTGTTTTGTTCACAGTCATTGCACGGCGTGTCATGTGGAAGAATTCAAGAGTTCAAAGGTCAAAATTGCTATAAATGATAATGGCATAATAATTCTTAAAAATTGCCATAAATTAGATTCTCTTATTTTGTGAAGACAGCATGCAAAATAGTCTGTGTCAATGCGGCACGTGGGGTATACGTCATGTCTGTGACAAAGCTCTATTTTTTTTTTTTTATTGAACATATGTCGTAGAAAAAATTGCTGCAAAAAAGCAGTAATGTAATAAGTTTCCTTTTCAACAGGCCTATTACATCAGGGAAAATAGTGATATATTTTCATTGGGAATTTATTGACTGTAGGTATTAATTGGCATCAACAATGGTATTTGTATGGTTCATTAATCAAGATGCAGCGCATGTCACAACCGTGAATTATAAGCCAGTCTGTATTATGTATTACCCTGCATTGCATCTGTCTGCTACCATATTACTGCAGTAATAGGTGCTGTTGTGTTTTGATGAGGCATTAATTAACATGCAGGGCATGTCACAACGGTGGATTGTAAGACAGGCTGTATTATGTATTACCCTGCATGTCATCTGTCTGCTACCTAATTACTGCAGTAATATGTGCTGTTATGTTTTGATGTTTTCTTGGCTCATGGAAGATGATGTTTTGCGCAGAAGAATCATTGAATGTAAACGAATTGTCTGTACATTTTACAGGGTAACAAATATCTGTCTTCACTAGACACAGGCTGATGCTTAACCCGTTACCACTTAGATACATATGTTGACGCATTTGTAGTCACTTAGAACGTTTCAATCAATTAATTACCTTTCCTACTAGCTTCAAGTATTAAAGGCTTCATTCGCATCCCTTACATACTGATTAGCAGCAAACAGCATTAAACCTGAACAGACTGCGAGTTACTCGCAGGCTGTTCTGGTTTTATGCTGTTTGCACATAGCCATTTTCACTTTGCTTCTGAATCAAGGCTTGACACTAACTTTTTTTACCTACTGACCCAAAGGACCACCAGCTTTCAGAAATTACTGGTCCTCCAAGATTTCAAGTGGTCCGATAATTTCTCTGTTATTTTACCTAAATTTCAACTTTCTTTCTGGACTATCCACAATGTATTGTGCATTTATAAAAAGAAAACTATACTATCTAGATCTACTAAACTATTTCAATATCCCTTTCATATTTTCGCTGTACTTCAAGCTTCTCTTCATTAGTTTTAGGTTTTTTAGGCGTAGGTTCAACCACCCCCGGAATGAAATTTCACATCGCGAAAACTTGTAATCTTGAAAATACGCACGTTCACTCTCCCGCAATATCAAAACATTATTAAGCGCCCTCCAGTATAAATTCTTACGGTAAACAAAGTATATTCTGATGGTATTAAGATCGATAAAATGCTATTTATTGCTGCTTTTTCAAAATAATAAATACCATTTTGTTCATTTCTCGATCCGAACGATTAGAATTTTATGTTAATTTGTGTATCAATCACAGCGAAGTCTGGAGACATTTTTGGGAGACATTTGCGAATCACAAATCGATTTTTTGATGTGACAACAGGTTTTTGTCATCTGGGCATCTAGAACATTTGAAATTTCCAATATGTTGCTATTTATATCCCGGTCTCGAGTCGGCCCATAAAATAATTATGAAATTATCGGTTATTATGAACATATAAAGTTGTTTTATTGATGTAAATGGCTTTCTACCAGTATTTCACAATAAGCTGGCCAGGATTTTTAACTGGTCCGACGGATCAACCCAATTTCTAGTTTCAATGGTCCTCCCTATTTTTTACTGACCCCGGGTCAACAGACCACCGTTAGTGTCGAGCCCTGTGAATGGGAAAGGGTTAAGTCCACTGTGGAGATATCTGTAATCTGGATATCAATTAGTTTCTCTGAATATAAAATATGAGCTATGATATTTGAAAACAGGCTTAATGCATTAATGTTAAGGTACAAACAGGCTATTTAAGGATCACACTTTTCACCTAGGTTAAGGTACAAACAGGCTATTTAAGGATCACACTTTTCACCTAGGTTAAGGTACAAACAGGCTATTTAAGGATCACACTTTTCACCTAGGTTAATTTTTATTTAGAATAGACTTCCTTTAAATGAAACATTCCGTCAAAGCAGAAAGTGTCCTCCCTTACAAGACTTGCTTAAGATGAAACATTCCGTCAAAGCAGAAAGTGTCCTCCCTTACAAGACTTGCTTTAGATGAAACATTCCGTCAAAGCAGAAAGTGTCCTCCCTTACAAGACTTGCTTTAGATGAAACATTCCGTCAAAGCAGAAAGTGTCCTCCCTTACAAGACTTGCTTTAGATGAAACATTCCGTCAAAGCAGAAAGAGTCCTCCCTTACTAGCCTGTGGGGACTAAGTAGTGTTTCATGTAAATAAGATTATAGTGCCTAATGCATTGTTGTATTGGACATAATTGATAGAAACATTTAATGTGGACAACATGCATCAGAATACATGTTTAGACAGTATGATGTATAAATATACATCATATAAATTCACATACCAGTATCAATAGTTCAAAAAGTGAACATATACAAGGTACACCTAGTATGTTAATCAGTATAAAAGTGCTGTTTGTAGCATTGTCATAGCACAGTCTCAAAATTTGAAAATGATTGAAAATATTAGCATAACATATATTCTAATATCCGTTTCCAGATTAGCATAACAAATTGCAAATATCCCTGTTATCCCTTTTGATATCCCTTTTATCTGATTTCAGAATGTTCACTCAGTCTGGACAGACCATATTGCAAGTAAAGATAAGCAGATATCAGCCATTGCTTTTGATATCACTTTTATAAATTTTCAGAATGTTCACTGAACAGACCTTATTGCAAGTACTGATGAGCAGACATCAGCCATTGCTTTTGATATCACTTTTGTCTAATTTCAGAATGTTCACTGGACAGACCTTATTGTAAGCACAGATAAGCTGAGACATCAGACATCCCTTTTGATATCACTTTTGTCCTATTTTAGAATGTACATTGGACAGACCTGATAGCGAGTACAGATAAGCAGACGTCAGTGACGGAGTGCCTCAACATTTCTGAGACTGAACGCAAGCGGAGAGAGTCCGTGTGGGAGCTGTTTAAGAGCGAATGTGTCTTTCTTATCGATCATTTGATGGTTCTCAAACATGTGAGTATGCCTACTTTATAGAAACATTGTCACATACAGTAGATTAACATGTATTATGCTCAGATTTTATACCTCCAAATTTTCAAGTGGATTATCATTTGATTGTGCAATAGTAAAATGGTCGCCATGTTTGGTCCGATTTGCTATTTTTAAGGCTTGAAATATCTTTTTCTCTATTTTTCACTAAAAGAAACTTTTTACATTCATATATAGTGTTGTTGTTTGGACTTCAGAGTTTATTGTTAAGTACAGTTACTATTTTTTTTACCTTTTTGTTTGTCAAAAAAGTTGCTAATTGTTGCAATTGCACATTTAAAAAAAGAGAGGTTATTATGGATTAATTAATATAATATCATAAGTTATCCTTTCTAAAAATCAATACCAATTGTGCTTAAATTTTGTGAAAGTTTATTTGCATATTTCTTTTAAGAAAACAACTTTTTTTTAAATATATATAAAAAGAACGCATGTAAATGCGGGAAAGAAAAATACTTAATTGTAGCCTATCCTCTTTCCTTTTGTTTCCAGTGTTTTCTTGAGCCTCTGAAGAAGGTGCAGGTGGAAGGGTTCCTCATGTACACAGAGCCTTCTGAGATCTTCAGTAACCTTGATGAACTCTGCTATGTAAGCCCACCTTCACCACCCCCATTTTCTAGAATTTCAAATAATGTAAAGACTTAGACCCTAGAAAATTACTTTAAGTACTTCATTATTTCTTTTGTCACTGTGGAATTGTTCTAAATGAATAATGATGAAATAAGTATTTATAAGTTTTTAAAAACGGGACGTATTATAGTTTCACCCTTGGCGGGCAGCGGGCGGGCGGCGGGCGGGCAGCGTCCATAGCAGTGTCCGCTCTCTAATTCAAATAGTTTTCATCTGATCTTCACCAAACTTGATCAGAAGTTGTGTCTTGACAATATCTAGGTCAAGTTAGAATATCGGTCATGCTGGGTCAAAAACTAGGTCACGGGGTCACTTAGTGCATTTCAAGCATTAAGCATGGTGTCGGCTCTCTAATTGAAGTAGTTTTCACCCGATCTTCACCAATCTTGGTCAGAAGTTGTTTCTAGATGATATGTAGGTCAAGTTCAAATATGGGTCATGCCGGGTCAAAAATTAGGTCACGAGGTTACTTAGTGCATTTCAAGCATTTAGCATGGTGTCCGCTCTCTAATTGAAGTAGTTTTCATCCAATCTTCACCTAATTTGGTCAGAAGTTGTGTCTGGAAGATATGTAGGTCAAGTTCGAATATGAGTCATGCCGGGTCAAAAACGAGGTCACGAGATTACTTAGTGCATTTCAAGCATTAAGCATGGTGTCCGCTCTCTAATTGAAGTAGTTTTCATCCGATCTTCACCTAATTTGGTCAGAAGTTGTGTCTAGATGATATGTAGGTCAAGTTCAAATATGGATCATGCAGGGTCAAAAACGAGGTCATGATGTCACTTAGTGCATTTCAAGCATTAAGCATGGTGTCCGCTCTCTAATTGAAGTAGTTTTCATCCGATCTTCACCTAATTTGGTCAGAAGTTGTGTCTAGATGATATGTAGGTCAAATTCAAATATGGGTCTTGCCAGGTCAAGAACGAGGTCATGATGTCACTTAGTGCATTTCAAGCATATAGCATGGTGTCCGCTCTCTAATTGAAGTAGTTTTCATCTGATCTTCACCGCATTTAGTCAGATGTTACATCTGAATGATATCTAGGTCAAGTTCAAATATGGGTCATGCCGGGTCAATAACTAGGTCTTGAGGTCACTTAGTGCATTTCAAGCATTGATCATGGTGTCCAAAACCTTCGAACGGGCGTATCTTGTGACAGTTTGGCACTCTTGTTTATTTATTTGACAGAAAATTAAACACTGAAGAACTTTAAAATAAACTTCCTATTCTTAATTCTTAGGTCTATGAATTGATTGATTAATATATTCAGGCCATTTTTGGAGAAAACTCTATAATACTCCACACACTGATGACTTTTTCTTCTTGAACTGTTAGGTATGGTGTGACATTTAATGCTCATTAAACGCAGTGGTAATAGCAATGTATTTTTTCTGCATTTAAAAGCGCATTAATTAAACTTAAAAATACAGAAAAAATCAATTTTAATTGAACAAGGTGTATAAGATGACCTATATTGAAATTGGGATCACTAGGTCAAAGGTCAAAGTCACTGTCACAATATGTGTGAAAATTGTTCCCATGAATAACTCGTCAACGAATTGACCGATTGGCTTGATAATTCACATATTCATCGGTCTTGAACAGGAGATGACCCCTATTGAAATTGGAGTCACTAATTTAAATGTCAAGGTCACTGTCACAATAAGTGGGAAAATGGTTTCCGATCAAAAATTCGTGAAGGAATTTACTTATTGGCTTGATACTTCCCATGTGCATTGGCCTTGGACAGTAGATGACCCATA
Organism: Dreissena polymorpha; assembly: GCF_020536995.1. NCBI lineage: Eukaryota > Metazoa > Mollusca > Bivalvia > Myida > Dreissenidae > Dreissena > Dreissena polymorpha. The sequence goes on along the minus strand of NC_068359.1, from coordinate 45,018,504 downwards.
TTGAAATTGGGATCACTAGGTTTAAGGTCAAGGTCACTGTCACAATATGTGAGAAAATTGTTAACAATCAATAACTCGTCAACGAATTGACGGATTGGCATGATAGGTCACATGTGCACTGACCTTGGACAGAAGATGACCCCTATGGAAAAGGGGTCACTAGGTCAAAGGTCAATGTCGCCGTCACAATTAGTGTGATAATTGTTTTATATCAATAATTCATCAACGAATTGACCAAATGGTTTGATACTTCACATGTGCATTCGCTTTGGACAGTCGATGACCTCTATTGAATTTGGGGTCACTAGTTCAAAGGTCAAAATCACTGTGACATTAAGTGTTAAATTGGTTTCTTTTCGATATGTCATCAAAGAATTGAGTGATGGATGTCAAGGCCCTGTTTTGGGGACATCTGTCTCCGACTTTGTTGCTCTTGTTCAAAATAATGGTCTTGATTTATTGTGTTTTTTTTAACATACCGTGCTTAATCTGAAATATATATTGGGAGAAACAATAATGCCTGCTAAAGTGGGAATTAAGTTTTTTTAAAGCAAGCATGTTCACTCTTTTTATTCCCCTGGATGGAATGATTGGGGACATATTGTTTTTGGCCTGTCTGTCTGTCTGTCTGTCTGTCATTCCGTCATTCTGTCCCAAAACTTTAACCTTACAGTTAATTTTTGCAATAACTTTTGAAATATTGAACATAGCAACTTGATATTTGGCATGCATGTGTATCTCATAGAGCTGCTCATTTTGAGTGGTGAAAGGTCAAGGTCATCCTTCAAGGTCAAAGGTCAAAAAAAAAAGCGGCGCATTAGGGGGCATTGTGTTTCTGACAAACACATCTCTTGTTTATTAAAGTAACAGTGTTTTAATGGTTTGATTTTTTTTACGTAATCTTTATCTTCTTGCTTGAGTCTGCAAACCCAGATTAACAAGACTATTGCTTAGCAATATATGTCCCCTACCGGCTCCACCTTGTCAGAATTTTTATTTTTTTGAATATATTTGTTGCCATAGCAACCAGAATTTTTGACGTAGGAAGAAAATGAAAGGATGTGCATAATGTCCATATTGCCATCTATCCATGTTTCAAGTTTCATGAAAAAATATGAAGAATTTTTAAAGTTATCACAGGATCCAGAAAAGTGTGACGGACTGACGGACTGGCAGACTGACAGACACACAGAGCACAAACAATAAGCACTGTACATGTACTAAATAAGTGCTATAATATCTGTACCAAAGCTGTACTATCTAACTGAGAGCAAGTCTTTGTCCTTTCTTAGGATCTACAGTAGAATTGCAATAACTGGAGCTGGCGATTTCTCGAAAACTGGCGATTACTCGAGCATTAAAGGAAGTCCCTAGCATTTTCCTTTAATTTCTATATAAAAATACCCGCAATAACTCAAACATGCGATTTTCGATAACTGGAGGATGTGTGCCGGTTCCTGTTTTGTCTGTATGTTGAATTAATTAAACGAATTTACAATCATCCTTGTTGTTTTGTTTATTATACTGTAACCTTAAGCGATTTTTACAAAGCCTGTTTTTCTCAAGCACCGTCTTACATGTAAATAAAACGTTTTTGGTCAGAAATTGAGCATCATCAAATGAGACAGTGAAAACAAATACTACCATGTATAACTCGAAACCTGCAATTACTCGAGCATCGAGGTCAGTCCCGTGCTTCCTCGAGTTATCGCAGTTTTACTGTATTTGGATCTTGGATTGCATATTAAGATCTAATAACGTCCACAAAGAAGGCGTAATTGAGATAATGGACTCCACAAAATCTGTTGCTCATTGTAGAGTGTATTAGTCCATTTGCAAATGGCACTTCTGTCAAATCTGATGAGTTACTTGGACAATTGTCCTTATTAAACAAGCCATTTCCCATTTGAGGCAGCATCTGTCTTCATAAGGACTTGTTACCGCTTTTGCTGAGACACTGTGGTCATTAGATATCTGGAAATGGTACAAACTAGATTTTTAAGAAGAAATCCAGTGGTAGAATTGTCAATTGTATGGAGAATGGAGTTAACAATTTTCATCATACCATGCCAAAGCTTCATTATAGTGAGTTATTTTGTGGAGTTCCATGTTTCGCACCAAATATAGCAATCTCCACGCAGAGTTGTCGTTCCTTGCTCTCACATACAATCTCTGCCATATATTTTCTTTAAGTATTATATTATGAAAAGCAATTTCATTTTCTTTTAAATTTCGAAAATAGCTGATAAGTTTAGGTTTATAATTAAACATAAAAAATCATCTAATTTAAAAAAAGTAAAAATAACAATGGTAAAATTATTTACCATGTGGCTAGGCTACCATACCGTGGTTGGTTATGAATGCATGGATTTGATCCAGTTTGCTGGTTCCAGTCAAATCTCTGCGCGGAGGTTGCATAAATAGAAGTAACTTTTTTACCGTTCTGAGAATAAAGAGTGCTTAGTGAATTACTGAGGTTGTAGATTGCAAAGTGTCATGTGATGACATAAATAATGCACTTCAAACAAGTTATCCTCCCCAACCATTTGCAAGAACTTCATGGCACTTGTCAGTAAGGCACATTATAATCATAGTGTAGAAGTAGTAATATTTTATGTTATGTTCCTCACATGTTTCACATTTCCAGGTGGGCAACACATTCTGTAAGGCTTAATTGCTCTTGTCAATTATTTTATTTTCTCGACAAGTTTTTATCTCCATTAAGTCAATCAATGCCAAATTATAATACTACATAGTTTAACCCCCCTTCTTGGAACTGACTGTCTTTTGAGCATATTTTGGGATCTGACTTTCAAACCACAAACACAGCTCTTACCTATGTTAGAAGGTTTTACACGAAATAATTTCCAAGTAACAAGATGCCATTTATAGACCTTGAGGATGCCAAGAATACAAAAGAAGGCGTTACTACATGTAAGTGTGTACTGCTCTATTAAGAAAGCAAAAGGAATTTGTGGATGTTTTTTTTTCAATAACTTTTTTATTCTGACGTCTACTACCTTGAAACAAATAACAGAAGGAAGCACAAACACAGTAGAGCCTAAAGAGCATATTCATAAACAAGAAATATAAATACATAGTGGCTTATATGCAATACTCCTTAGTGAAAATCATAAAAACCACGCCATTTTGTAAGTCAGTTTGAACTAACCTCACAAAAAACAGTCGGCTTCTGTGTACGCATGTGCCACTGAAATAAATCCTTGTTAGCATTTTTTTTTAAATAACTTTTTGAAAACGATTTATTTAGAATCAGAGGAAAAAAATAAAATACATTTTAAGTAAAATAATTGTTTATTCATTTTATTTATATTTAGATTCATTTGTGTACAAAAGTTGAAATCATTGTGTCAAAAGGAGACAATCCTTCGTATATTTCAAATGGAAGATCCGCATTCTTTCAGAATTGTCAAGACTTTTATTAAGAGACCACTTTTGATACTCCAATGAGTGGTCTCTTAATACAAGATTGACTGTATAATAAAAGTATAGGAGTTGTAATATTTTATGTTCTATTCCTTGCGTGTCTCACATTTACAGGTGAGCAACAGTTTTGCAAGGACTTTATTGCTCATGTCCGTAAAGAAACTCATAAGCATAGTGTAGGAGTTGTAATATAATATATTCCTTTAAAGTTTCACGTTTCCAGGTGAGCTCAGGTAATTTTCTTATTACCAGTTGAGCATCACATGTTTCTTATTTCCAGGTGAGCATCACATGTTTCTTATTTCCAGGTGAGCATCACATGTTTCTTATTTCCAGGTGAGCTCAAGTAATTTTCTTATTACCAGTTGAGCATCACACGTTTCTTATTTCCAGATGAGCATCACATGTTTCTTATTTCCAGTAGAGCTACATGTATGTTTCACATTTCAAGATGAGCTACATGCTCTGTAAGTGTTACTTATTTTTTGGTGAGGTACACATGCATGTTTCACATTTCCAGTTGAGCTACATGTTGTGTATTTCACATTCTCAGGTGAGCTACACATGCATGTTTCACATTTCCAGTTGAGCTACACATGCTGTGTTCCCCATATACAGTTGAGATACACGCATGTTTCAAATTTCCAGATGAGCAACAAAAGTTTTTTTGCCTTTCACATTTTCAGGTGGGCTACACATTCTGTAAGGACTTTATTGCTCACATATGTTTCACATTTCCAGGTGAGCCACACATTTTGTGTTTCACATTTTAGGTGAGCCTCATGTTCTGTGTTTCACATTTCAAGGTGGTGAGCTACACATTCATGTTTCACACTTCCAGGTGAGCTACACATTTTGTAAGGACTTTATTGGTCACCTTTTGAAGGACATGAGTTCCTCAGATTTTGGCTCCACAGCGGTGCTCATCAAGGCATTTCAAAGAGTAAGTGGAGTCGTGATTTACAGCAGAAGTGGTGGCCTCAATTGAGGCTTGTTTTGGAAAAACTTAATGCATGAGTAAAGTGTTGTCCCAGATTAGCCTGAGCAGTCTTCGCAGGCTTATCAGTGACGACACTTTCCACTTTTATGGATTTTATTTTTAAAGGAAGTCCCTGCTAAACAAAAAATCCAGTATAGGTGGAAAGTGTCATCCCTGATAAGCCTGTGTGGACTGCACAGGCTAGTCTGAGAGAATACTTTACACACAGGTATTAAGCCCAGTTTTTTCCAGAACGAGGCTTAATTATGCCCCCCTTCGAAGAAGAGGGGGTATATTGCTTTGCTGGAAGCCGGTCGGTCTGTCGGTCTGTTAGTAGACCAGTTCTTTTGCGATCAATAACTCGTCAGTGAATTGACCGGTTGGCTTGATACTTCACATGTGCAATGGCCTTGGACAGTAGATGACCCCTATTAAAATTAGGGTCACTAGATCAAAGCCCTGTTTGGGGCGTATGACTCCGACAGCGGAACTCTTGTTATTAGTGTATAAGATTGTAACATAAAAAATTATAAAAATTATTATATTTTAAAAACAAGTATTAAAGTAAGTAACAGGTAGACTTATCCGTACTTATCAAGCATTTCAAAGAGAAGGGGAGAAAAATAATGAATTATTAATAAAAATAACACTTTTATGGCATACTTTATCTCAAAGAGGCAATTCTTAATGAAAAAGGGTACTTAAAGTTGCGAAATTTGGTTTCACAAAGTTTTTTTGTTGGCCCTTTTATTTTACCCACATCGTGCAAAAAAGGGTCAATTTTAGATTTTTTATTACACGTACATAGCTCTCATTGGTTTTTATACCAATTAATGACATATATTTATGCCCCCCTTTGAAGAAGAGGGGGTATATTGCTTTGCTCATGTCGGTCTGTCGGTCGGTCTGTCGGTCGGTCCGTCCACCAGGTGGTTGTCAGACGATAACTCAAGAACGCTTGGGCCTAGGATCATGAAACTTCATAGGTACATTGATCATGACTCACAGATGACCCCTATCGATTTTGAGGTCACTAGGTCAAAGGTCAAGGTCACTGTGACCCGAAATAGTAAAATGGTTTCCGGATGATAATTCAAGAACGCTTATGCCTAGGATCATGAAACTTCATAGGTAGATTGATCATGACTAGCAGATGACCCCTATTGATTTTCAGGTCACTAGGTCAAAGGTCAAGGTCACGGTGACCCGAAATAGTAAAATGGTTTCCGGATGATAATTCAAGAACCCTTATGCCTAGGATCATGAAACTTGATAGGTAGATTGTTCATGACTAGCAGATGACCCCTATTGATTTTCAGGTCACTAGGTCAAAGGTCAAGGTCACGGTGACCCGAAATAGTAAAATGGTTTCCGGATGATAACTCAAGAATGCTTATGCCTAGGATCATGAAACTTGATAGGTACATTGATCATGACTGGCAGATGACCCCTATTGATTTTTAGGTCACTAGGTCAAAGGTAAAGGTCACAGTGACCCGAAATAGTAAAATGGTTTCCTGATGATAACTCAGGAAAGCTTATGGCTAGGATCATGAAACTTCATAGGTACATTGATCATGACTTGCAGATGACCCCTATTGATTTTCAGGTCACTAGGTCAAAGGTCAAGGTCACAGTGAAAAAAAACTTATTTACAAAATGGCTGTCACTACAACTTAGAGCCCATATGGGGGGCATGCATGTTTTACAAACAGCCCTTGTTAATACTTACATGTATCAAATTGTTTAATAAAAAATGTATCACCATACAATTCCTATGTTTCAGTTTTCAAATCATTCCAAAGATGGCAGTGTTTACCACACGTATTGTCTCAACTATTCCAATGCGCTCTCCTATTTGGAAAAGCTGCGTAAGGTAGATGACTTCTGTGAATTTGAAAAGGTAAGTAGCAGTCAACAGACCCACAGGTGTTAGGCGTGTGGTCAATTCACTGAAACACTATCAATATGTCATAAAACAACATTTTTCATCACTTTGACAAAATGAAAAATCTGATATAATATATATATATTATATCAGAATTTTTTTTGTCAAAGTGATGAAAAAATGTTATATTATATCAGAATTTTTTGTTTTGTCCAAGTGATGAAAAATGTTGCTTTATGACATTTTGATAGTGTTTCAGTGAATTGGCCACACGCCCAACACCTGTGAACAGACCAAAACATTGCAAGATTGTATTAAAATTATAGCAGTGTCTCATGATGAGTTAGATTACTGAAAAATGTATTGATATCTTCTGTTGCAACAGATATATGATACAAAATCAGCTTAAACTAAGAATTGTTCATAAGAGCATACAGCTCTATGGAGTATTTTTAAATACCGCAGTAAACTCCATTTAATGTATGACTGAGAAAAGTAAAGCGATGTGTGTTCTTAATTTTTAACAGGCATCGAAAGAAATAATGTGTGATGTGTAATGATTGCATACAGATCAGTTAACTCTTCCAGTGCTGGAACCGGATTTTCAAGACCTTTGCAAACAGTTTGGATCCAGATGAGACGCCACAGAACGTGGCGTCTCATCAGGATTTAAACTGTTTGCTGTTCTGATAGTATTCGTTGAACAAAAATCGAAGAAAATGCTAATTTTAGAAATTCAGCAGACGACATTTTAGCAGACGAAAAATTTCCCAGCATGCAAAGGGTTAATATATAAGCTTTGCTCTGGAAAAATGAGGCTTAATGCATGTCATAAAGTGTCCTCCAAGATTAGCCTGTGCAGACGGCAGAAGCTAATCAGGGACGTCACTTTCCGCCATAACTCTATATTTGCAAAGAATAGACTTCCTCTAAACAAAAAATGCTGTAAAGGCAAAAAGTGTTGTCCATTATAAGTCTGTGCAGACCACACAGGCTAATCTTAATAGGCGACACTTTATGCACATTAAGCCCCATTTTACCAGAGCAAGTCTCATGTGATTCATATTTGTGAAAGTGTTTATCAAACAAAAAGTCAGTAGACTGCAACTCCGTTATATTTCGGTTCACGGGATCCACCGATCGCAATCCCGATGTATATGTATAGCGATATAACTTGTGAGGTCATTATTAATGCATGTATATATATATTATGGATTAGCATAGTTTGGTAATTTCAAACCATGCAATTACCTAATTGTGTTATGTGTTATATCAATATGTTATACATTTGTATAACATAAAACATTATTCCATGTATTTTTATGAAAGATGACAAAATCTAGCTACAAATAAACACGCCTCGTGTATTTCCTGTAAATCCTGTCGAATAACAAAGAATATTAAAGAGACCAAAAAAAATGGGATGCTTGGCTGACTCGCAATATAATAATTATCGTCGAGCAGTTTGCAGTTGCCACTGCAAAATGAGAGTTAGTTAACTTAACATCATCTTACGACTTGAATGGTCTTGAAAACTGAGAAAGTTTGAGGTCACAATGGCATAGTAGATATGGTGTCGGCTAGCAACTAGGAGATCACAGGTTCCATTCCCCCAAAGACACCAAAGTACTGGTTTTACCAAGGATACTGACTCGAGAGTATTTCAATAAGCCTAAGGCTTTTGATGCAGTCCAGCTTAAATGAGCAGGTTTAAACTAAAACTATGAACAATTACAAATAAACTGGGGGTTGTTGCAGTGGTGTGAGCAGGATGGTCGATGTAACCGGTTGCAGCTGGTGGACCTTCTGATAGGCCCAATGCAGCACTGTACAAAGCTTCCCCTGCTACTGCAGAATATACAGAAATACACAGAGGACCCTGTTGAGAAACAGCAGATTGTCGACTCCATCGAGAAAGTGGAGACCTCATTACGTAAGTGTGTTATTGTTGACTCTATTGAGGAATTGGAGACTTAATTGCATAAGTGTGAAATTGTCGACTCTATTGAGAAAGTTGAGACCTCATTGCGTGTGTAATATCGACTCTTTAGAGAAATTGGAGACCTCATTTCGTAGGTGAGATATTGTCAAGTCCTTTGAGTAGACGTATACCTTATTATGTAAATGTGATCAATGGCTCCATTGTGGATTCCATTGATGGGATGAAGATATCATGATGTGTCAACTCCAATTTAGAAAATTTGGCTTCCTTACATAAGTGTGATATTACCAACTGCACTGAGCTGATGGAGATTTTTTTACTTAAAAAAACGCTCACTAAAATGGTTGATCAATGGTTTTTCAATTCAATTCAATCTTAAAATGTACAAGTTTCTGTATTGTATCAGGTCGTCTAGAGGAAAAGATGATGTGGTTGAAGAACTTTGAGCGTGTTCAGGCAATACAGCGCCACCTTGTGTGGCCTTCGATCACAGATCTTGACTCCCGTACCTTCATCCCAGAGGTACGTATTACATAGAAGTCTTGCTCTGGGAAAACAGGGCATAATGCATGCACTGGTATGGATTTTTTTCGTTTAAATGAAGTCTCTTCTTAGCAAAAATCCAGTTAAGGTGAAAGTGTTGTCCCTGATTAGCCAGTGTGGGGAATACACAAGCAAATCTGGTACAATCAACACTTGTCGCACATTAAGCCCTGTTTTCCCAGTGTGAGGCTCATATTGTCTGTCTCATTGTAAGGTAATTTGTGCACTGTTAATGTAGGAATTGTGACTTGTGTGTTAGGCTGTTTTCCTCAATACATTTGATTGAAGTATGGGAGTGTTCAGTTACTGGCACAAGTATCGCAGTTGTCAGATACTGGCACAGGTATGGCAGTTAGTTTAAACCTATTTATTTTTGCTTGATTTCATCTGAAGCCCAAAGTATATTGAGGCGTTTTCTGGATATAACCAGCACTAAGTGTCATTTAGGGAGATCTAAGGAACGCTCCCACAGTTGGCATTAAACCCATGACCAACTGGTCGCTAGGTTTACGCCAAATCCAATATGCCACTGTGACCTCATGGCAGTTTTTAGTTACTGGCACAAGTATGGCAGTTGTCAGTTACTGGCCCAAGTATGGCAGTTGTCAGTCACTGGCCCAAGTATGGCAGTTGTCAGTCATTTGCCAAAGTATGGCAGTTGTCAGTCACTGGCACAAGAATGGCAGTTGTCAGTCACTGGCACAAGTATGGCAGTTGTCAGTCACTGGCCCAAGTATGGCAGTTGTCAGTCACTGACACAAGTATGGCAGTTGTGTGTTACTGGCCCAAGCATGGCAGTTGTCAGTCACTGGCCCAAGTATGGCAGTTTTCAGACACTCGCCCAAGTATGGCAGTTGTCAGTTACTTGTATAAGTATGGCAGTTGTCAGTTACTGGCACAAGTGTGCCAGTTGTCAGTTACTGGTACAAGTATGGCAGTTGTCAGTTACTGGCACAAGTATGGCAATTGTCAGTCAATGGCCAAAGTATGGCAGTTGTGTGTTACTGGCACAAGAATGGAAGTTGTCAGTCACTGGCCAAAGTATGGTAGTTGTCAGTCACTGGCCCAAGTATGGCAGTTGTCAGTCTCTGGCCCAAGTATGACAGTTATCAGTCACTGGCCCAAGTATGGCAGTTGTCAGTCACTGGCCCAAGTATGACAGTTGTCAGTCACTGGCCCAAGTATGACAGTTGTCAGTCACTGGCCCAAGTATGGCAGTTGTCAGTCACTGGCCCAAGTATGGCAGTTGTCAGTCACTGGCCAATGTATGGCAGTTGTCAGTCACTGGCCAAAGTATGCCATTTTTTTGTCAGTTACTGGCACAAGAATTGCAGTTGTCAGTCACTGGCCAAAGTATGGCAGTTGTCAGTCACTGGCCAAAGTATGGCAATTGTCAGTTACTGGCACAAGAATGGCAGTAAGTACTGGTTACAACCCCTTTGCGTCCTAGGCTTATACTGATAAAGAATGATTTGGATACCATACCTCAATGATTTTCTAAATACTGTTAAAAACTGTGAAAACTCCAACAAATAACAAGACTTCATATTTCATTATAAATGTCATGTTTTATTTTATGTTTTGTTCAGTACCTGCGTCCAAAACTGTCCCGACAGCCTTGTGAGAGGCTTCTGGCATGCCCTTCCAGACAACTGATCCATGAAGGATCAGTCACATTGACAGGTAATGTGTACCAGTCACATTGACAGGTAATTGACAGGAAATGTGTACCAGTCACATTGACCAGTCACATTCACAGGTTATGTGTACCAGTCACATTCACAGGTAGTTGACAGGTAATTTGTACCAGTCACATTGACAGGTACTGTGTACCAGTCACATTCACAGGTAATGTGTACCAGTCACATTCACAGGTAGTTGACAGGTAATGTGTACCAGTCACATTGACAGGTAATGTGTACCAGTCACATTGACAGTTAATTGACAGGTAATGTGTATTAGTCACATTGACAGGTTATGTGTACAGGCAAAAAAGCAACTGACAGCATGACATTCAGTTTTTATGCTCCCCCCAAAAAAATTTGGGGGGAGCATATAGTCGCCGCTTCGTCTGTCCGTGTGTCCATCCGTCCGTCTGTCCGTGCACAATTTTTGTCCGGGCTATTTCTCAGCAACTAATAACCGGCATTTGATTAAACTTTATGGGAAGCTTCACTACCAAGAGGAGATGTGCATATTATCAGCCGGTTCTGGTCGGATGATTTTTCACAGAGTTATGGCCCTTTGAAATTTCCATTAACTGTATATATAGTGCAATTCTTGTCCGGGCTATTTCTCAGCAACTAATAACCAGAATTCAATTAAACTTTATGGGAAGCTTTACTACCAAGAGGAGATGTGCATATTATCAGGGGGTTTTGGTTGGATGATTTTTCACAGAGTTATGGCCCTTTGAAATTTTCCATTAACTGTACATATAGTGCAATTCGTGTACGGGCTATTTCTCAGCAACTAATGACCGGAATTCAATTAAACTTTATGGGAAGCTTCACTACCAAGAGGAGATGTGCATATTATCAGCCGGTTCTGGTCGGATGATTTTTCCCAAAGTTATGGCCCTTTGAAATTGTCCATTGTACATATAGTGCAATTCTTGTCCGGGCTATTTCTCAGCAACTTATTACGGGAATTCATTGACACTTTATGGGAAGCTTCACTACCAACAGGAGATGTGCATATTATCAGCCGGTTCTGGTCGGATGATTTTTCACAGAGTTATGGCCCTTTGAAATTTCCATTAACTGTATATATAGTGCAATTCTTGTCCGGGCTATTTCTCAGCAACTAATAACCAGAATTCAATTAAACTTTATGGGAAGCTTCACTACCAAGAGGAGATGTGCATATTATCAGGGGGTTTTGGTTGGATGATTTTTCACAGAGTTATGGCCCTTTGAAATTTTCCATTAACTGTACATATAGTGCAATTCTTGTACGGGCTATTTCTCAGCAACTAATGACCGGAATTCAATTAAACTTTATGGGAAGCTTCACTACCAAGAGGAGATGTGCATATTATCAGCCGGTTCTGGTCGGATGATTTTTCCCAAAGTTATGGCCCTTTGAAATTTTCCATTGTACATATAGTGCAATTCTTGTCCGGGCTATTTCTCAGCAACTTATTACGGGAATTCATTGACACTTTATGGGAAGCTTCACTACCAACAGGAGATGTGCATATTATCAGCCGGTTATGGTTGGATGATTTTTCACAGAGTTATGGCCCTTTGAAATTTTCCTTTGTACATATAGTGCAATTCTTGTCCGAGCTATTTCTCAGCAATTTATAACGGGAATTCAATTAAACTTTATGGGAAGCTTCACTACCAACAGGAGATGTGCATATTATCAGCAGGTTATGGTCGGATGATTTTTTCACAGAGTTATGGCCCTTTGAAATTTTCTATAAACTGTACATATAGTGCAATTCTTGTCGGGGCTTTTTCTCCCCAACTACTGACTGGACTTCAATGAAGCTTTATGGGAAGCTTAACTACCTTGAGGAGATGCGCATGTTATTAGTGGGTTGGTTAGATGAGTTATGGCCCTTTGAAAGTTGCCAAACCATCCATCGTATTATTTTGTCCAAAGTTATGCCCCTCAAGACGTTTCCTTTAATCTGAATATATAGTGCAATATTGTGACAAAAAAACAACTTTGGGGAGCATCACCCGTCTCCGACGGTTTCTTGTTATGGAACCTTTTTTGCTCAGAATCAAAGTGAAGTTGGCAATATATGCAACCAGCATACAACCAGAACAGCCTACCAGTAACTCGAGTAACTTGCATTCTGTTCAGGTTTTCACACTGTTTGCTGCACATTTGTATCTTAGGGTTGGAAATAAAGCCTTAAAAACTTGAATTTAGTAAGAAAGGTCTTTATCTTACTTTTACATTTTCTAAGGGGCTGCAAGCGCTTATGTGTATCTGAGTGGGATAGGGTTAGCTTACTGGGTTTTCCTGGTATGTATATGATTCACCAAAAAGACTCTAATTTTTCTCTGTGTAAAAAAATGCAATTTAAATGCTTTTTGTCCCCTACCGGTTTCACCGGAGGTCCCCTTATGGTTTTCTCTCTGTGTGTCTGTCTTTGAGTCTGTCACACTTTTCTGGATCCTGCGATAACTTTAAAAGTTCTTAATGTTTTTTCATGAAACTTAAAACATGGATAGATGGCAATATGGACATTATGCACGTTATTTAATTTTGTTCCTATGTCAAAAATAGACTAGAAATACTGCTGAAAATGGTGGTTTTCTGGATCCTGTGATAACTTTAAAAGTTCTTCATATTTTTTCATGAAATTTGAAACATGGATAGATGGCAGTATAGACATTATGCACATCATTTCATTTTGTTCCTTCGTCAAAAATTCTGGTTGCTATGGCAACAAATAATAAAAATATATATAAAATATATAAAAAATCTGACAATGGTGGAATTTCTGACAATGGTGGAGCCGGTAGGGGACATATATTGCTTGGCAATAGTCTTGTTACCAAATGCTTTATTCAATGAAAATTCTCAATATATATTTTACTAATGCACTAATCTTATACCTCACATCAGTCAGGTCTTCTAAGAATGACTATGTGGCTTGTTACAGTGTTATTACTATATAATAAAATACTGAATATATATATATTAAAACACACAAGCTGGGTTCATTATTTCTTACATGTCTTTTAATATGTTTCTCTCAATATTTTATAATAATAAGCATACAATTATAAATCAGTCTTTAAGAATCAATTGTATAAATAGCACGTCCAAGGCGTCTCATAAAGTGTCGCACAAAGTTGTCACACAACCGTCACAAATCTGTCACAAAACTGTCTAAGCCCTGAAATTACAATTTACATAATATTCTACAATGACATAAATAAATACAGATTAACAATCACATTAAAGTATATTATCATAATTACATATTAATATACAGCTGAACACATGCATATCTAGTGATTCAATATATGGCATCTGTTATATTGTAGCACAATATCACGAAAACTCATCATAGAGCAAACTAACATTACAATTATAATGCAAAGCATCCAAATAATAAAACATACAATTCTGAACATTATTTAGAAAATATTCAACAACATAACAATATGATAACATACTAATTGTGGATTGGCCTCCTTAGACATCTTATGACTGAACCTGGTCTGCATATGAACCCCAGTGCTGTTGCTGCAATATTAATCCATAGGTGCATGCAAATAGTAAAGAAAGTGATCTTTGTTATGACTGTTAAAATTATGAAAATATGCTGCTATCGTGAACACTACCAAGGTCAGAGTAAACAACCAAATTTGTCTACTAAATACAATACTGACAAAAGCACTATTCAATGGCCATCTAGACTAACATCCTAATAATACATTTATGTAGTTAAAATACAACATACCTTTATGTAAAACAGAATAAAACTGAAGAAATTCTACTGCGACCAATATGAACGACTTCTTTCCCGCAAATCGTGATAAACGCTGCGCTTGCTTTATATATACTCAATATAGGGTTACACGCAACTGGTTACAACTACAATACTTCCTTAATTTAACAACTGATGTAGACATTACAACTATGCAATTTAATTCAATGGGAGTTAATACATGAAATGACTAAAGTAATAATATACACAGTGATCTGCCTTGTAGTCAAATTTTAGTGTTAGAAATGTTGGCTCTTTATCCCTTTCCCACTGAGAACCAAAGTGAAAATGGCTATGTTCAGACAGCGTAATACCAGAACAGCCTGCGAGTAACTTACAGTCTGTTCAGGTTTAATGCTGTTTGCTGCTCATTAGTTTCTAAGGGTTGGAAATGAAGCCTTTAAAACTTGAATCTAGTAAGAAGGGTCTTTAATTAAATTTAATTTTATAAGTGACTACACGTGGATGGAAATAAGTTTCTAAGTGGTAAAGGGTTAAAAACTGATGTGTTAAGAAATATGAATGATCCATTATGTCTAGCATGACAGCAAACCACCGAATGTTATTAACAAGTTAAGAATAGAAATCACAGCATTTTATTTAGATAATGAATTACAATATTCTGTTAATATAGTTTGCATTTAGTTTTACAGCATTATATGAGTGTATTCACTGTTTTGTTGCAATGCTGATGAGTTTATTGAACCTTTACCCACTAAGAAACAAAGTATAAATGGCTATATGCCAGAACAGCCTGCGAGTAACTTAAGGTCTGTTCAGGTTTCATGCTGTTTGCTGCTCTGCAGTGTCTTTATAGTTGGAAATTAAGCCATTAATTGAATGTATAAAGAAAGGTCTTTAATTTTATTTGATTTTCTAAGGGAATAGAAACTTGTCAAAAATGTGTATCTGAGCGAATAGGGTTAATCCCACTACAAGTTGGTAGGGAGCTATATAATATGCGTATACTTATTGGTAGGGCTTTTAAACTTCACACCCAGCTTTGAAGGATTTCATGAAAAGATGATTTTTTAACATTTCTACCTTGTATGTCATACTGCGATATCAAAAGTGAAAGATTCAGCACTGATTGTCCCCACTCAGCATCTATGTCAAAACAATATTTATCACTGTACTTTTGTGGGTGTATTGATTACTGTCAATATGTGATGATATTAATCAATGTCAGTATTTTTGGGGGCATAAATCAATATGGAGGTATGGGGTTGTATTAATCACTGTCAGTATGTGAGGTATTAATCACTGTTAATATGTGTAGGTAATTATCACTGTCAATATATGGAGGTATTAATCACTGTCAAAATGTCGGGGTATTAATCACTGTTAGTATGTGGGGTATTAATCACTGTCAATATATTGAGGTATTAATCACTGTCAGCATGTGGGGGTATTTATCACGGTCAGTATGTGGGGGTATTAATCACCATCAGTTTGTGGAGGTATTAATCACTGCAAGTATGTGGAGGTATTATTCATTGTCACTATGTTGGTTTTTTAATCACCATCAGTTTGTGGAGGTAATAATCACTGTCAGAATGTGGCGGTATTAATAACTGTCAATATGTGGAGGCATTAATCACTGTCAGTATTGGGGGTATTAATCACTGTCAGTATGTAGGTGTATTAATCTATGTCAATATGTGGGGGTATTTATCACTTTCAGTATGTGGGGTATTAATCACTGCCAGTATGTGGGGGTATTCATGATTGTCACTTTGTGAAGCTATTGATCACGGTCAGTATGTTGGGGGTCTTAATCACTGTCAGTGTGTATGGGTATTAATCACTGTCAGTATGTAGAGGGTATTCATCACTGTCAGTATGTGGGGGGGTATGCATCACTGTCAGT
The DNA here is from genome assembly GCF_020536995.1 of Dreissena polymorpha. Lineage (NCBI taxonomy): Eukaryota > Metazoa > Mollusca > Bivalvia > Myida > Dreissenidae > Dreissena > Dreissena polymorpha. The sequence continues at coordinate 45,002,374 of NC_068359.1, read as the reverse complement.
ATGTTGGTGTTATTAATCACTGTCAGTATGTGGAGGTATTAATCACTGTCAGTATGTGTGGATATTAATCACTGTCAGTATGTGGTGTATTAATTACTGTCAGTATGTGGAGGATATTAATTACTGTCAGTATGTGGAGGTATTAATAACTGTTGGTATGTGGAGGTATAAATCACTGTCAATATGTGGGGGTTTAATTGCTGTCAATTTGTGGGTGTTATAATCACTGTCAATATGTGGGTGTATTAATCTCTGTCAATATTTGGGGGTATTAATCACTTTCAGTATGTGAGGGTATTAATCACTGTCAATATGTGGAGATATTAATCACTGCCAGTATATGGGGGTATTAATCACTGTCAGTTTGTGGGGTATTCATCATTGTCACTTTGTAAAGCTATTAATCACAGTCATTATGTGGGGGTCTTAATCACTGTCAGTATGTATGGGTATTAATCACTGTCCGTATGTAGGGGGTGTTCATCACTTTCAGTATGTGGGGGTATTCATCACTGTCAGTATGGTGGGTATTGATCACTGTCAGTATGTGAGCATATTAATCACTGTTTGCATGTGGAGGTATTAATCACTGTCAGTATGTGGGGATATTAATCACTGTCAATATGTGCGGGTATTCATCATTGTCACTTTGTAGAGCTATTATTCACTGTCGGTATGTGGAGGTCTTAATCACTGTCAGTATGTGTGGGTATTAATCACTGTCAGTATGTGAGGGGTATTCATCACTGTCAGTATGTGGGGGGGTATTCATCACTGTCAGTATGTGGGGGGGTATTCATCACTGTCAGTATGTGAGGGGTATTTATCACTGTCAGTATGCGGGAGGGGGGGTATTCATCACTGTCAGTATGTTGGGGTATTAATCACTGTCAGTATGTGACAGTATTAATCATTGTCAGTATGTGGGCATATTCAACACTGTCAGTATGCAGGGGTATTTATGACTGTCAGTATGTGGTGGTATTCATCACTGTCAGTATGTGGGGGTGTTTATCACTGTCAGTATGTGAGGGGTATTCACCACTGTCATTATGTGGGGGTATTAATCGCTGTCAGTATGTGGGGGTATTAATCACTGGCATTATGTGGGGGTATTAATCACTGTCAGTATGTGGGGGTATTAATCACTGTCATAATGTGGGGGTATTCATCAATGTCAGTATTTGAGGAGTATTCATCACTGTCAGTATGTGGGGGTATAAATCACTGTCAGTATGTGGGAGGTAGACATCATTGCCAGTATGTTTGGGTATTAATCACTGTCAGTATGTGGGGGTATAAATCACTGTCAGTATGTGAGGGTATTAATCAATGCCAGTATGTTGGGGGGGTATTAATCACTGTCAGTATGTGGGGAATTAATCACTGTCAATATTTGATGGGTATTCATCACTGTCACTATGTGGGGGTATTCATCACTGTCAGTATGTGGGGGTATTAATCACTGTCAGTTTGTGGGGTACTAATCACTGCCAGTATTTAGGGGGTATTTATCACTGTCAGTATGTGGGGTATTAATCACTGCTAGTATTTTGGGGGCGTGTATTCATCACTTTCAGTATGTGGAGCTGTTAATCACTGTGAGGGTATTTATTCCTGTCAATCTTTGGGGTGTTTACTGGTATTTCGGCTGAGTTATTTATTACTGTATGTGGAGATATTAATCACTGTATATAGATAGCCTTAGTTGTTTTGCCTGTAATAATATTTATACTTATATGAATTCAATGTTTATTGTTTTAGAGTCCACAAAGTCTTTCGAGGCCTACATGTTTTTGTTTGATGACATCCTCCTCATCACAAAGACCAAAAAACCTAGCAGAAAAGTAAGTTTACTTCAATATTTGCTTTAAAAACCTACTTCCCATAAAACATTTTTTTACCAGCCAGTTTTAATTATTCAAAAGTCTGATTATGGATTAAAAACTTAAATTTATCCTGAAATTAAAATATATCAAACAGAATACAAAATATAATTATATGTTTTGTATTATAATTATGTTCATAATGGTGTTGTGCTAGAGCGTTAGCTTTTGCTTTGAGAGGTCCTGGGTTGACCCTTTTTTATGCCCCTGAAGGAGGGCATATAGTGATCGGACCGTCCGTTCGTATGTCCGTCCTTCCGTCACACTTGCATTTAGGTTTCGCGTACAGGTTTCAAAAAATGCTCATAACTTCTATGTCCCTTCACATAGCAACTTGGTATTTGGCATGCATGTGTATCTCATGGAGCTGCACAATTTGAGTGGTGAAAGGTCAAGGTCATCCTTCAAGATCAAATGTAAAAAAAACATGTATCAAAGTAGCGCAGTAGGGGGCATAGTGTTTCTGACAAACACATCTCTTGTTTATATTTTATCTATTTTCTCGCTATTACAATTTTTTTTAACTATTCCAATCATGATAGATTTCTAATTTAATTTATTTAATAACAATTAAAAAAGGACGAAAAAATATGTAAACGAGTCTCTTTAAAATTATTTCAAATCCTTCTAGTCCTCTGCATATTTAGGTCAGGCCATCAAAGCTAAAAAACAGTATTATAAATTTAAAGTAAACAATAGTTTTATCTGAAAACGATAGGGTCACATGTTATACACTTGGTGTTTAACATTTGGGTATTATTTCTGCATTCTGCTAAATGTGTTCAAATCAAAATTGGTTATGGCCAGTTTTTTTTTGTTTGTTGAAATTTGGGGCCTGTAGGGGGACCCATTGCCAATAAAAAAACGAATATATATTTTTCCCAAATGAGATCCACACACTTTCCCAGTTGAAGGTTTAAAAGAAATTAATAAAAAAAAACACAAATAAATCTCAACATTTAGTTTATCTCCCATCAAGCTTTATAAGTTAAAACTTAGTAAATTTATTTACATCACTTTTATTCTCAATTTGTAAGCACTTTTTAGTAAAAAGACTGCAACACTAATTTACCAATTTAAGCAAAAACAATGTGATTTTTCCCAAGCCAAAGGGAAACAACACTGTGCCCATGGGTCAACCTGATTTATATAGACTTGTACAGACTCAGGTAAGAAACTAAGGGCTTTGAGCCATCTTGTTTTAGCAGTTGTATACAATTATATAAGTTTGTAGAGAGATTTACTTCCACATTTTTCAAGCTATTTTATTGAAAATTCAAATCACCTTAGTACAATTCTTATTCCTTGTATCCTAATGATGTTTACATGTCCTTTCAATTTCCGTCATTTCAAGTTGAACACTACCTCAAATATCAATATGCAGTTCAGATCAATTCATAAATCGATCTTAAACAGAGGGAGTTTCTACTTAAACAGAATCTCTGATTCAAAATTTGTAGTGCCATTAACCAATGAGTTATTGAACATTTGTTTTAATTGCAATTTTTATTTATTTACCCTACCAAAATATGAAAAGAAAAGTGAAAATTGCAACAAGCATACAACCAGAACAGCCTGCCAATATTCAAGTGTAATTCTGTTTACTGCTCATCAGTACTTTAGGGTTTCAAAATGAAGCCTATAAAACTTAAAATCTATTATGACTTTTATTTTTAATTTATTTTCTGACGGACAACAAACAATTAAAATTGAAAATGAAGCCTATACAACTTATAATCTATCAGGTCTTTTATTTTTAATTAATTTTCTGACGGACTACAAACAATTAAAATTGGATATTTTAGTGGTAAAGGATTAGTAATGGAGAAATTCCATCTTGCAGAAACAGTTCTCATCTGAGAGCAGTTCTGGTCAAACAGACAACCAGATGTACACGGTGCATCGTCAGCCAATAGCCCTTGACCGTCTTGGGATACATGATGTCCCGCCACAGGAAGCTGCAGGTAACCATTCAACTAGTATAACATTATTTGAGTCTCTACTGTGAAAAGGGGGTTAAATGCATGTGCCTTATCAGGAACGACGAACTGGATTTTTGTCAAGAAGAGTCTTCCTTTAAATAGGAAAAATACAATGAAAGCGGAAAGTGTCGTCCCTGATTAGCCCCTGCGGACTGCACAGGTTAATCTGGAACAACACTTTACACACATGCATTAAGCCCCAACACTTTACACACATGCATTAAACCCCCTTTTCAAAGAGCCAGGCTCATTTATTTCAGCTCTATTGCATAGAAAGCTAAAGGCTTATTGAAAGGCTCTCAAGTTCATTGCCGGGGTAGAACCAGTACCTGTCATTAAGGGAGATATTAAGAACACGATCCTTGTGGGAATCGAACCCTGGAGACCTCCAGGTTGCTCGGCGGACTAAATCCACTACCCCACAGTAATCTTAACCTTGTGATTTTGACTATGTTTCCAAATTATGTTGAACCACAAGTATAACAGTGAGTATCATGATGATAGGTGTTGAATTAGGTCAGCATGACGGGACACCATAGTTACACAAACATGTGTGTGAAGCTGCGTATCATACAAGAACAAGTTGAAATTTTGTCCTCCTATTGCTTTATTCACTGCTCCCTACCAATATAAAGAGCAAAACAATTTAAAATGCCTTACTTGGAACTTAATTTGAAACTACTTTTTATTGTTTTGTTCTTGTGTTGCATGAATTTTTACATTATCTTAAAAAACAATTGACGCTGATGGTTCGATCTCCACTGTGGGAATGTCCTTTAGATTTCTGCCTTAAGTACTTGTTCTACCCATGAAATTGACTCGAAAGTGATTCAAAAAACCGTAGGCTTTCAATGCAATCGAGCTTTAATAAATAGGTTTAAATTTAAATTAAAAAAAAAAAATCATGGATTCAAATTTTGTTCTTTGATAAAACTGTTCTTGAAATCTGTTTCAGCCAATAGTTTGAAGTTTGCGTTTGTTGTGGTCCAGATCAGTCGATTCCAACAAGTGATAGACGTGTTCACGCTGCAGGCAGCTTCAGAGTCTATCAAGGTAATCACGTGTGCCGGTTTCTGGAAAACTTGGCTTAATGCATGAGCGTAAAGTGTTGTCCCGGATTAGCCTGCGCAACAACATTTTTGTCTACTAACCTGGATTTTGGTTATAAAGAAGTTACTTCCTGTAAAAAAAAAAACCCATACAAGTGGAAAGTGTTGTCCATGATAAGCCGGTATGGGGCCTGTCTTATCTGGAACAACCCTTTACACCCATGCATTTAGCTCAGATTTCCAAGAAAGATGCTAAAGTGTGCCTTTGTGCAGGTCAAAATGGTTTAAATAGAGTAAGTTGTCTGACTCCATATCTGTTGGATCAATCAAATATGGAATAGAACCATACTTATAATTGTCTAAACAAAAATGAAGGTGGGTGTATTTTTGTTTCACGTCTGAAAACAGAAGGGTGTGTGCACTTGTTTCCCCGTGGGGTCTGAAAATAGAAGGGTGTAAACTTGTTTCACCATGGCATCAGTCTGTAAACACGAGCTTTTCAGACCAATTACTCTTGCTTGTGTATGAAAGTTGTTCATACAACCTTCCAACTAGTAAGAATTGTTTATTGTCCACTTAAAAGTGAGTGGTGGAGTGCATGAATGCCCTTACTCTGTCTGTCTGTCTATTAAATTGTCCTATTCACTTCAAATCTCTTCAGTCATTTGAAAGATTTTCATCAAACTTGGCTTACATGTTTCAAGGTCATTTATTTTAAGAGCTCAAACCATGAATCAGGCATGCCAGCACAAGATCAAGGTCACATTTTCCTATCTGCTCCATATCTCGTATATCCACTGAAGGATTATCATAAAACTTGGCTAAAATGTGTAGGTAATCAAGAAGATGTGTTGTAGACATTAGTCAGATATTCCAGCTTAAAGGGGCCTTTTCACGTTTTTGTAAATTGACATAAGTTTTTTTTTAAATGTTTCAGAGTCGCAAATTTTCGTTGTAGTTATATTTTTGAGGAAACAGTAATACTGAACATTTTCCATGCTGTAAAATATCCATTATATGCATTTTTGACGATTTAAAAACCTGAAAATTATAAAGCGTTGCAATGCGAAACGATTGAATAATTTGGAGAGTTTTGATGTTGTCATTATATTTTGTGATGCAACGAGGATTGCTTATATAAAGTATCAAATACACCACTAAATGTATGAGCACGCATGGCCGAGTGGTCTAAGCAATAGACTTTTACTCCAGGCATCAGTGGTTGGAGCCCAGTTTAGGGTTACCTTTTTTCTTTTTTAAATTTTATTCTTGTTTTTTTTTTCCTGGAGCTTTTACGATCCAAGTTTTACATTTATCAATGTTAAAAAGCATTTAATGAAAAACTGCAATACATGCCAAAATGAGTGAAAAGGCCCCTTTAAAGACAAGAACACACTTTGCAGTCATATGTTTTTTAGCCTCCATGTTTAGTCTGCCCCATATATCATTAACTGTATGAAGTATCTTCATAAAACTTTGTTTAAATGTAATATATGGTCAATGAGACAATGAGGACTAGCCTTAGCCAATGGTAAAGGTTGAATTTAAGAGATTACATATCCCATATACCTAAAACAATTCTCATGAACTTTGCTTAAATGTTTTCCTTCTTTAGACCATGTGCAGAAGGCATAAGCAATTCATACTTACTCAATGTCTTTGTGTCTTTGTCACATTTAAAGGTTTAATGTTTAAGCCTTATTTTGAAGTCAGTACCATAACTCAAATGCCCTTATAAGGACATGGGTGTTCGTCATTCAATAAAGCAGTCAAGCCATTTCATGGTCAAGGTCACCTGTTGAAGGTCAATAGGACACAGAAGGGGATATAGCTGTGTTTTGGTTTGCCTTGTTCCATATGATCAAGTTTTGCATGTGTTAATAGTATTAATCTAAGTTACACATTTCTAGAGTGAAGCCCCTTTCTTACTTCGAATTTCTAAAATATGATTATTACAAGTGGCTACATATTATGACCATCTTTGGGGTATTCAGTATTTGTCACTTTTGTGACAAGCTCTAAATTTCCCCTGATCTTCACAAAAATGAACCTTTTTTACATCGCTTTCCAACAACAAACAAAGCACTGGTTGTATTATTCCTAGTGGTTGCCATGGTGTAGTAGGTATGGTGTCCCCCTAGTGACCGGGAGATCATGGGTTCATTTCCCACTGTGGGAGCGTTCTTTAGGTTTCCCCAATGATACCAATTACTGGTTCTACCCAGGAAAGGACTTGAAGGCAGTTCGGTAAGCCTTAGGCTTCCGATGCAATCAGGCTGAAATAAATAGGTTAAAACTGTAAACTTGTCATTTTAAAAGTTTTGTTTAATTGTCCTTTGCGTTACAGGGGATGTGGATATCACAGATATTAGATGCCAAAAACAGCTGCTTCGCGCGATGCCAGACTCGCACCAACTCCACAAAACCATCCAGTGACCAGTATTCAGGGGCCAGTAAAAAAGGACGCCATGGGAAATCCCTATCTATAGACGCAGTATTCCTATAGTTCATTCACCTGCACCCATTCTGGTCTGTTCACCATTTCGCCCAATCAGTGCAAAAAGGTACCATGTGCCTTTTAATGTCAATGTCACATGGTACCAACCTTTTTGCACCAATGGGGCGATTTTATGTATACATGTTCATGTTTTATCTCGTCCATCCAGATTTGTGCTCAACTAGATTTAGATACCAGAAAATAGTGAACCTTAACGTCGCAATGTGTACAAAATTATTTATGTTAATTTTTGCTAGAGTTTAAGATCTGACCCCCGTGTTACAAGGTACATAATTTTTATAAAACATATTGACATGTTTTCTGTTTTTTGATGAATCAAAATAAGTTAAGGTATGTGATTTACTTAAAATATGAGTAAGACATTGTAGAAACTAATAATATTTGTTGTCCCTTTTTTCCCCACTTGCAATTTCATGCTATAACTTTTTCTGTTTCATACAGTCATTCACTTTGGTTCTTTGTAACTACTGCTTAAAAAATGATCCTGTGATATCATTATTATTACTGATACTATGTCCTCTTCCTATATAACTAGCATAGTAATTAGGATGTACACTTAAAAACAAAAATAATAAAGATATGCTCAATTAAGTTTTCAAAGGGGGACTACTGTATTGGCATACTGGATATATATATACATAGTTACCTCCCTTTATTATCATAAATTAATTGTCATTATAATGATAATGTTTGATATTCCATAATATAATATTACATCAACCTTGGTTATTATGTTGTGTACAAAGACCATTTTGATCACCATATTTTTCCAAGTATTGTTGCGTATTCACCGACTGCCTGTGATCAATATAGATTGTCTTTGCTAATATCTTGTTGTTGTTTTGTTAATGTTTATATTGTGTTATGTTTATATTGTTTATACAATTGTACATTACTCAAATTAATATAAAATAAATTGAACAAAATATATTTGTGTTAAATGTCTTTAATTTAAAGCGAGATTATACTATTTGGTCAAATATTTATTAATTTAAATAAAATGTGTAAAACTTATTAAACATATATTTCAATATAAATTAAAATAAAAGTTAAGAAGAACATGTGTCGAAAAATGCGAAATAAGCCAGATATTTAATTCTGAAATCGAAAACGGCTGTACGATCAAATTCGCCAGCAAGCATGTAAATCATGTATGTACGATGTGAGTCTAAATTTAGTTTAACGGTTCATTTTAAATTCCTGCAACGATATCTATTCATATGACACGCAAACACTTACTAAAAAGACGAATGCTATGGTTATTGTAGCAAAATATGTACAATCGTCTTCGTCACAATCGGCTCTGCTAATTTGTCTTTGCTGCATTTTATGAAATTCGTCTTCAATGTATAATTTTTCTTGCCTATTTTGTGTTATTGTTATATATTACAATTTAACACATCAAAAAAATCGTATAATCTCGCTTTAAGTACAGTGAAATTGAAGATGGGTGGATATTATATGGCATTAAACGTGTAATCAACAAAAATAACAAAAATGAGAAAGAAACGATTCTGATAAGAACAAATGTTGTAAGGCAATTTGAATATGGCATTTATTTGACCTATGAACACCATCTCAGTGGATATACAAGCAATGTGTCACATACTACATGAACACTACAACAAGAAGGCCATGGGCCCTTGATAGCTCACCTGAGTCTTAGCAGAACTGAACAACTGAGCAACTGCAATGTTTCCGCAAGTATTTTTTTAAAATGGCCTTTGATATCATAAGAACAAATAAGGACAAAATGAGGTTAAACAAGTAACCCCCCGGGTGAGACCAATTTTGACCCCAGCGGCATGATTTGAAAAAACTTGGTAGAGGACCACCATAATTATGCTTTTACATGCCAGGAGGTTTTTCAATTTGTCACTACATACTTAAGAAAAACCTGCAACCTCTATGGACGGGACTACTTTTTATTCAAGGGGTTTAACTTTAACAAATTTGGTAATGGACCACCATATGATATGATATACGCGCCAAATACTACACCTCTTGGCCTTGTCCTGTTTTAGTGGTTTTGCTTTAAGTCTGCATGTGAACAATTTATAGATGACCTGTAGACGATGTTAGTCACCGAATATTCAAGCACTGACCCTAGTGGTTTCAGAAGATTTGGGAATTTTTTAACTACAAATGCAATAGCACCGAACGATAAGGATAACTTTTCACCCAGAGGGTCACTTAAAGACCATTCCCGTGAAGTTTCATTAAAATCTGCAGAGTTATTTAGGTGGAGAAGTCTTCATAAGAAAAAAAGAATTAATGCACTGATTGAGCGATGAGGGACAACTGAGAACATGGTATCCTAAAAGCTACCAAAGAGCACTACTTGTTCAGGTGAGCTAAACATTATGCAAAAAAGAAGAAACAACGATATGCATATTCACACAAAAAACCTGGTTTAATGAATTAATAATTACAATCAAGAATAATACACCAAGTACATCAAAAACAAGTGATAACAAGCAAATTCGTTGAATTGATATCCCCTGCCAATATGCTTCTGGACACAAAAGTGTTTTATTTGTCACTCAAAAAAAGCATTTTTTCAAGATACAAAGGGCCATATCTCCGTTATTAACATATGGTGTACAACGACATTTGGCATGCATATCCATATATATCTTATATCTTATCCATATATATACTCATACCAAGTTTCAATAATATCCGCCAAAACACTTCCAAGATATGGCTCCGGGTGGACTGAAAGACGGACGGACAACGCCAAAACAATATCCCTCCGCCTATGGCGGGGGATAATAAAATATTTACTGTAGATAATTATAACACACAAACCTTAAATAAAGCAATACAAAATATCAATTCAAAAAGTTCCATGTTCACTCACAGGCTGTTTACCAGCACATATTCTGAATTTCTAATTAAGCATTTTTTTAAAAACAAAACATACTTGCTAGCACAAATGATGAAATATATTGTAACATACCATTCTAAACTACAGATTACAGATCTGACTTATAGGTACTTTTCTTTGTTAAAGGATATTTATCATATTTGTTTATATTCTACATGATTAATAAAGAAACATGTTTAAGTTACACATAATTTTTTTTGAAGTACAGCCGAAACCCGATGACTCGAACTCCCTGGCATGAATTTCCGGTTGGCTCGAACTCTTTTTAAAGCACTGATTTTTTATTGCTATATTTTGATTAAAATTTTTGGCGGATGGCTCGAACTCGCTTGGCTAAAATTATCGGATGGCTCGAATTGTTTTCACCATCCCGGCCACAGTTTTCACACGTTCTTTTGTTTGGTTGGCTCAAACTCGCTTTGGGTCGCATAAAACTGTTAATTGATGTGGCCCTTTTGTTTAAAGGCACGCAATAAATGATGTCACACCGGTTGCAAACATGCCATCAACTCAATCGTTAATTGATTTGAGTAAAAGAAGACATTCTGTATAAAATCTGGGGTTTTTGTTGAAGACGCATGATTATTATGGCTGAAACGGCTAACGGCTGAAGGCCTCGCTATCAAATCCGGTTGCATACCTAGATCAGCAATACAGAAGGTGTCAGCTGTTTGAGTGAAAGGGACAATGGGAATGTTAAACCACGTACTCTAGATGAGATAAACGCTCCATGGTTAACCCTTTCAGTGCGGGAACCGAATTTTGAAGGCCTTTGCAAACAGTTTGGATCCAGATGAGACGCCACAGAACTTGGCGTCTCATCTGGATCCAAACTGTTTGCTATTCTGATAATATTCTTTGAAAAAACTCGAAGAAAATGCTAATTTTAGAAATTCAGCAGACAACATATTAGCAGACGACAAATTACCCAGCATGCAAAGGGTAAAAAGAAAAAAGTTACATAGAAACATATGAAGCTATTTAGACAGTAGAAAGTGTAAAAAAAACGTTGATTGCCAAAGGATTAGGAATGCATGTTTTGTTTCAAAGTGCGCTGTTCTATGTACCCGTATGTACGTTATGTAAAAACTAGTTCTGGTTATCATGACTTTTAAGTCGCTTTTTATGATTTTTGACTGGCGCGACTTTAACAGGTCTGTCAATACTAAATAAACTGTTCGCTGAAGTTTCTTTAGCTACGTTACAACCTGCTGATATAATTTACTATACGATATTTGTTCGATTGAAAGTGTAACTGTGTTTAACGGATTTGTTTACAAAAATTAAAAGTATGTATTTGGTTGTTATAAATTCAAAAGCAGTAAGTAGTGCGAAGTAATACAAAGTTTAGGCTGTATGAATACACTTTATCTGGATGTACAAATGCATTGCTAACTTATGTTAGTATATTAGAAATCGGATGGCTCGAATTCCGGATGGCTCAAACTATTGTTGTCGGTCCAGGCGAGTTGGAGCCATCGGGTTTCGACTGTTATTGTTCCTTACCCAAAACTGACAGATAATATAAGATGCAGAATGTTTTCTAAATAGCTTAACCCTTTCAGTGCGGGAACCCAATTTTGAAGGCATTTGCAAACAGTTTGGATCCAGATGAGACGCCACAGAACGTGGCGTCTCATCTGGATCCAAACTGTTTGCTATTCTGATAATATTCTTTGAAAAAAAATCGAAGAAAATGCTTATTTTAGAAATTCTGCAGACGACATTTTAGCAGAAGACAAATTTCCCAGCATGCAAAGGGTTAAAGAAAACACATGTAATGTGACAATGCTATACAATGTCTGCCTGAACAGTTTGATAACTAAAATGAAGCAATATAACACGCTTAAAATCAATCATATATCTGATTATATATCCAACGGTAATACATTTCCAGTAATTTTAACTTTCCCTTATCATTTGGCATCTTGCAATGCAATCAACATTGCAAAAATAAATATGTGCAAATTACAATATTTGTGTCTTATACATTTGCAGATACACTCAGGACTGCCACATTCATTAAGATGAAATCTTTTTTTTTTCTGTTTATCAAAATTTTAATGATAAGTTTTCTTTTTATTGAGCCTTGTTCTGAGAAAATTGGGCAAAATGCATGTGTGTAAAGTGTCGTCCCAGATTGGCCTGTGCAGTCCGCACAGGCTAATCAGGGACGACACTTTCCGCTTTAATGGTATTTTTCGTTTAAAGGAAGTCCCTTTTTACTGAAAATCTAGTTAAGCGGAAAGTGTCGTCCCTGATTAGCCTGTGCGGACTGCACAGGCTTATCTGGGATGACACGTTACGCAAATGCAATAAGCCCAGTTTTATCAGAATGTGGCTCAATAAATACAGACTAGATACACATAGACATCTGTAGCAAATAGCAATGATTGTATTGCAATATTACTGAAGTTATATATTACGTCAACATCCTCTACTTTCTCTTAATCAACATAACATGTGCTTAGTTTTAATAAAGGTTTACCTTAAACTCTCAATAGAAATCCTGTCAGTTACTAGCAATAGATCAATTTTTACTGAGAGAGATTGTCAAAACTGATGATACATGTAGTTAAAGAACTCCGACATCATCAATGTAAATATCATATCCTTGTGCAATCCAAACATAAGATTGCAGATATTGTCATCTTTAAAACAGTGAAACATGTTCTTAAAATTATTTTTTGTCAAGGTTGAAAAAATGATACATGACATGTATTTTATTCAACTTTTAGTTTCACCAGGTTAAGTGTTTGTTACATGAAGGCAAGTGAATCTCGGTAGTGGAGATTGTATAAGGTCTTGATTTCTAAACTACTGACTAACTCCTTAGGCCAGTTGTTTGTTGAGATTCAATAATAGTCAATATTTTTATATTACACTATACATTCTTACAAGGCTCTGTAACAGAGATTGATACCTTTCTCAAAAAATTAATGCACTTTCATACCATGGCAAAAACACACATTAACCAACATAAAACTCTGTTTGTTTCTTAGTTTTTCTGAGTGGAAGTTAAATATTCACTATTAAGTGAAACCATGTAAATGCTTTTTTGTTTAAACTGGTGTGGATGAATTAATTTGGATGTGTTTTTCAGACATAATATGTTTTTATACGTTCATAATAAGGACTTAAAATTAACAATTCAAATCTAGTATGCATGTGTTTGGAAACTACCATGGATGTTTTATCAAATGACACACTTTAGCTTAACATTTTTGCCTTTAATGGTATAGTGTTAAATACTTACAAAGGTAACCATTTTTTTCTGATATGAAAAATGTTTCCACTTCAAATAAATGGTAATTTTATTATGAACAACTTTTTCCTTTTCATTCAATTACTATAATCTATTACTCAAGGTATTTGTAACATCAAGAACCATTTCTAAAAACTAATTCCTCATCAAATAGTGTTATTTTATCAAACAGATGACACAAGATCGACCAAGAGCATTTTTCAATGACATCAGTAAAACAAACACCCCAGGTGACAGGGATGCACACACAATTTTCCCCTGAACTTCCTCCTAATGTTTCTCCTTGGCTTCCTTTTGTCTGCACACGAGGACAGGACAGGGTGAATGGTGGACGATATAGTCGCTAACACTGCCCATCACTGTACGACGGAACTTTCCCATGCCACGGGTTCCCGTGACGATGAAAGTGGCTTTTGACTGCTCTGCGAAGTCCACGATGGCCTGGCCTGGTTTCATATCACCCTCGAGCCCTATGGCCTTAAACTCTCCGTTGATCTGTAACGTTGATATAATAGTGTACTGGACAATTCTATACAGGGATTTGAGTTAGCCCCTTACCACTTAGATGCACACATTGACACAAGTCCCTTCAAAAATCAAATTTAAGACCTTTCTTATTAGATAAAATATTTGAAGGCTTCATTTCTAACCCTAAAGTACTGATGAGCAGCAAACAGTATACAATCTGAACAGACTGGCGAGTTACTCGCAGGCTGTTCTGTTTTATGCTGGTTGCATATCGCCATTTTAACTTTTGCTTCTGAGGGGGAAAGGGTTAAGACAACCTTCTGGAATTGTGACAGTCCACCAAATCTCATAATTAATTTTTAATAGATACAGCTCTTTAAGATAGTTATTTATGGATGGCATTCAAAGCAAGGGAAGCTGCTGAAAGGAGAAATAACTTTTACTAGATATCAATTTACATATGATGGAGTTTTTGTGTCAAATTTAAAACTGGTAATATTTTATGTTTCTTTTCCATTACCATCGCGTGCTGGCCATTTTAACTTCCTCAATACCTGATAACTTTGCCAAGGAATTTTTAGTACAAGATACATTGAACATGACTTGTGAACCTTTCTATTTCATATATGGCTTCAGCAGTTTATTTTCAGGGACTTATGAGGTCTAATGGTCAAACTGTGGACCAAGCTGTGTTGTTATGGTACATGACATTTCCAATGCTGATACAGATTAAAATGAGTAAAATGATTTCAAGATCATAAACAACATTTTAAGACATATCCATGGATACCAGTCAAAACCAGTGAATGTCTGCTACATGCAGTTGCGTTTTTCAACCAAGTTACCTGTCATATATTTTAGTTTAAACCAATTTATTTCAGCTTAATTGAATCAATAGCCTTAAGCTTATTAAGATACCCTTGAGTTAGTTACCTGGGCAGAACCAGTACTTTGGGTCTTAAAAGAAGAGCTTGGGAACGCTCGTAGAGTGGGGATCTAACACAATGCCTGATCTTACACAGACATATCAGCCATGCCACTGCAACCTCATATATTTGGAAAGATTATACAGTTACATAATTCGTCACCTTGGTGCAAGAAGGTACCATGTGACATTGGAATTATAAGGCACATGGTACCTTTTTGCTCCAAATTGGAGCAAAAAGGTATTGGGGCAAATTTATTTTACCCATTTCCAAATACCATCAAAATTTGATAATGAGGATAGAAGTTAACAGGTACTAGCATGATCCATCATCACTCGATATCTCATATAGATCGCTCATCCTATCTGTGTATGTCATCAATCACATTGCAGCGCTATAAGATAACCAGATAACAATTCTTGTTGAGAAAATGTGCAGGCTGGTCTAAGCCTGTGTTGGCTACATATGGCATAATACCTTATTTTTGCATGATGATGATCATTTCATACGTTTAACCCTTTCCCCCATAAGAAGCAATTAGTGAAAATGGCTTTTGCAACCGGCATAAAACCAGAACAGCCTGAGAGTAACTGGCAGACTGTTCAGGTTTTATGCTGTTTGCTGCTCATCCGTAACTAAGGGTTGGAAATGAGGCCTTTAAAATTTGAATTTAGTAAGAAAGGTCTGTAATTAAATTTAATTTTCTTATGGACTACAAATGCATGAAAATACGTATCTAAGTGATAAAGGGTTAAAATAGGGAATGTCTGATTGTTAAGGACTTCTAGATATATCCTCTTTTTAAATTGCTTACTAACAGCTGGCTTGCAAAGATAGTTTTATCAAATGGAGAAACATACAAAAATAAAAATCAACTACTATAATAATGATCGCCGAGCATATAAACCTACAGGACTTAACTTACTGAACTGTGAGAAAAATTCAATTCCATTCCAGACAATCGATTACCTTGTGGTCCGTCATTTTGGAGACAAATTTCGTTCTTAGGGAATCTAGTTTCTCATTACATTCTTTAATCAGCTCACTCACTCTGCTAGGGCCTGCAAATAAAATGGACAATGACATCAAAACATGCGATAAATTGAATCATGTAAATTCTTTGTAAAAAAAGAGAGTTACAACTCTGACATTTTATGAGAGAGGCTTCCTCTAGTAATTGTATTGATCATGTAAATTACTCTGTTAATAAATAAAATTACAGCGGTACTCTTACAAAATCAATATCATAATGATTTATTACAAAACTTCAAGAAAAAAATTACTGCGCAGTCTGCATTTAAATTAACATTTTCATCCACTGCTATGCAGCATAAGAAGTGGCAGAGATTTGTAAGGTGTATGAACATGCGACAAAAACAGAGTACACTTAAAATGTATATAAGATTGCATATTTATCTATGAAGTATTTATAATGCTGTCCTTTCAACTCAATTTTCTCCACTATTTTGTCATTTGTTGAAAAATATTTCTCTTGGAACATTGGCCTTGTCAAAAATGTTTGATCCGCATCTGGTCATGTCCTGGCGTGTTTATTTTTTTTTCTAAGTTATGTGCAAACAGCATAAAACCAGAACGGCCTGCGAGTAACATGCTGCCTGTTCAGGTTTTATGCTGTTTGCTGCTCATCAGTATCTTAGGGTTGGAAATATGGCCTATAAAACTTGAATTAAGTAGGAATGGTCTTTAAGTAAATTTAACTTAACAAAATGCTTCAAATATATATCTTAGTGGTAAAGGGTTAATTATGTTCAAGGGATACAATTCATGAATGTCTGGATCACTGAACTTATAGGTTCACATCTGCACTTCATGTTGAGGACATATTTTAAGTTTCAATGTGATCGTTGACGTAACTGGTAGAAGTTGGCTTGACAAACTTAAAACTTCTATGCAACAAACTGATCAATCAAACCACCGACAAACTGACGAAAACCAGATTCCCTCGCTATAGAGTATGGGCCTGCATTTCTTACAAACAAACAATTTATTATTTATCTTTCATCACATTACACCAACGACAGATGATATACTTAAAGGTGAACAGAATAAGATTATTGCAGCTTTTAGTATTGCTCACGCACCCCCCCCCCCCCTCCCCAGACCTACTCTCCAGATTGCACACGTCCAATACCATCAGGCACAATCTCTTGGGAAATGTCCATGTCTTTAAGTGGCACATTGCTACAACAGCACGGCATCTACATATCAAGATAACCATTCAGACCATTCCCAGACATAATTTCAAAATGGATACTTGAGTTCAGCCATTACCATAGCAATATGTCTTTTGAAAATGTGTTATCTTTTATTTAACTCCGGAGAAAGGCTCTTTTTCGAATTTCAGAGATAATAAATGACATTTTTGCACATGATATTTTAATGACAGCATTAACAACTTAAAAGAATATGAATTACCAGATGTGTTTTTTTAGGGCTCATTATTACTTATGTGGCAAAGAATATTTTTCCCCTGAAATTCAGTATCGTATTTCTCAATTGATGTTTTTAAAAAAAGTTGCTCACTTGAGAAATAATGACTTTTGAAGTTCCAATACACCCTTTTTCACATTCCCTAAAACAGTTCTGTAGGAGTTGCCTCCCTTGATTAAACAAATTGAGAAAAAGGCCAACAACAAGCAAGCTGGAATTGCTTATAGACATTTTTTAATGCTCAGTGGATAAAATGTTCATTAAACCGAACAGTTTGTGACTCATATTGAGCTTTCCGCAAAGGGGCTCAAAAACAATGGTAAAACGACCCCAATAGTTTTTAGTTTTTCGCTATAACACTTATAATGTTAGTACTCAAAATTTCAAGTTGGTTCGGCTTATTAGCCTATTTATCTGCCACACTGTTGTATCCGCGCGAGAAAGAGTTGTATAATTTATGAAACAGCTAGGTTTGAGTTCTCCAACTATATTATTATTATTATGAATATCGTGTTAAATGTAATAGTTTCAAATGGAGCTTATATAGAAAAGAATCAATAAACAACGATTGTATTATACGTGTCGCGGAAGAGATTGTTTATAAATGATTAAATTAGTCCACTTTCTGCTGCATCTTCATGACGTAGTATTTTTGCTCAGCTCATTCATAATCTGAGGCTATTAATAGATGCGGCTGCCGATAAACAAGGGAGAGTCCAATTGCACAGGTGATAACAACGCAATAGTATAAGGTTAAGCTTGTTTATATTCACATTTCTCAATTTATAAAACGTTGAACAGGAGTTCAACAATTACTACAGTGATACATTAGACAACATAAAAAATTCTTCATAATCGCTAAAACCGAATATAAATCAAAGCGCTGAAGGCACTGAAGATGTTCGCTATTGCATAATTTAACACGCAATACATTTTTGAAAATCAATCGCAAGTTTAAAATGAACACACGCCATTCAACTTTATTAAGTGTGTGTCATAGCGCACGGGTCGAATTTTGTGTGCACTTTTATCATCCTTATTATTTCATAGAAATAACTAAGACAAAATAAAAACAACATGCTTTTTTGGAAGTTCTGAAAGCATAGAAAGTATGATGAAAATGGTTATGAGAACTTAATATAAAGAAAATTTGCAATCACCATCATATTAAAGGAATATTTTTCTAATATCAAATGACTATCTCACCAAGAATATAAATTCATAATGAAAGTTCCGTGTACAAAACTTTTGATTTTTGACACCATATACAAATTCAAAATATACAATAATCTTCGTATCTTGTATATGGAGGAATAAAAGTATATAAACATTGCTGTTTATGCTTTACTTGTTACCCGAGCAGTTCACACGGTGTCAACAACGCTAACATAAACATAGGTATAGAGCACTAATGCGCTTTTAGGCGCAGCTGTTTCAGTTTTCATCTTAGTGACTTTTACATAACGCCAACAGACACGCATGAATATTTTCGAATATTTAATAAGCTGATTCAAGATACAACCTCTGAATTTTTGCTACAACACTGCGTATGTGCTCAATTCAAAGGATGTAGCACTGTTCAGTGTAAGGAATTCCGGACTTCTCTCTGTATGCTCAAACGACACAAATTGTGGCCCTGTTACAATTACGCGTTACAATCCATCTCGCAGAATTTCACTTTCGCCTCCAAGATGAGAAAACAATCATGAGCGAAATAGTATAGTGTTACAATAAGAGAAAATCGTTTAATTATCATACCACAATGTTTGCCGTACTTGGTCAGCACGTCTGGAAATCATTCCTTAATGTGTGGATAGGCTGCCATTATTAACAAGTTTGCTATTTTGAATTCAATTTTGTATCAAAAAGCATTGTTCTTAAATGTGGCATTTTCAATTCGCAATGAGATTTGTAATGATCCTCGTCATGCGGAAATGGGTCTTATTCCATATGCGCCCATCATATAAATAGCCCACTCAGCTATCCCTCCTTCTGGTAAGGAGAAACATAACATATTGAGTGATTTTAAAGCGAACAGCATCGCCTATGGCCTGACTGCGCAAAAGCACATGTTGGGTTTAACAAACGCTTGCCGAAACGCATAAGACCCATTTTCGCATGACGGCGCTATTGGCGTGTGATTTAAATGTGTCGAAAGAAAACTGCGTTTAAATCAAAAATAAACATACGATATATTTCGATAGTGAAGAAAGATACTCATAACAAGATATATGAGGACACATATGAAGTGCTCTCCAGTAGTATATTTTTTATTTACTCACACTAATGTATGGTTTGACAATGCTAACACACATTTCATGTGGTGAATATGCAGCTTACAAGTGAAAAACACAACACAATAGTTAAACTTTTGTTTAATTGTATTTAATTATTTAGAAAAGTAAATTGCTAACTTTATTTCAAAGTCAGCGTATACGCCGACTACATTTTTAAAAGACATTTATTGTTATAAATATATTTAATATAATATATTTAGTTGTTTTCGGTTTTTATAGCGATTATAAAGCATTTTCGAGGTTGCCTATAGTATGCCTGTAGTAATTGATGAACTCATATCCAACTGTCTATGTATTGAGAACTGTGAATATAAACAAGCTAAACCTTCTACTAACCTTCTACTTTTGCGTTACTAGCACCCGTAAATACAAAAGATCGCCGCTATCTGTTCAGAACCAAAGAACGTTTTTAGAAATACCCGCTGTAGAAGCATGAACGAGGTTATGAAACAGGTCATTCGTATTATTATTGTAAATTGTTTGTTATATTCGGGTTTAGCGATTATGAAACATTTTTTTTTGTCTATCGCATTGCTGAAGTTATTGTTGAACTTATGTTCAACGTTTTATAAATTGAGAATATAAATAAGCGTCAACTTTCCCGAATCTCTCAATTTACGACCTGTACTACGTCATTGAGTTGTATGTGAGAGCGTAACCTATTGCGTTGTTATAACCCGTAAACTTTCCTTTGTTTATCGACAGGCGCATCTATTAATAGCCTCATATCATTAATGCCAAAACACCCGCGAAAAAAGAACTGCGTAACCAAAAAGGACGCTAAACGCAAATACCATGCGACTACGACTTTTATTATCGCTCCGCAATTCCTTTGAAGCCGGAGCCTTGTGGTTGCTATTACGTAAAGAATTGACCTCTAACTGAAGTAAGCAAAGGAAACGCAGCACCCATTTGACCCATTCCTTCTATGTGCGAAGGCAGATTGAATTTTACTAATGTATGGTTTGCCTGTTATAACACACATTATAATGCGGTAAATATGCGACTAACAAGTAAAAAACACTATTATTAAACTTTTGTTTTGAATTAAGTTATTTAGAAACCAAAATTCCAAACCTTATTTCAAAACAGCAAGACTACATTTTTTAGAGAATATTCTTGTTATATTAAAATGTTTTTTAACAGTTTCAGCGATAATGAAACATTTTTTATGTTGTCTATCGTATCCCTGTAATAATTGTTGAACTCGTGGTCAACGTATTATTAATTGAGACCTGTGAATATAAACAAGCGTAACCTTATACTAGTGCGTTATTCTCACCCGGACTCCCCTTTGTTTATCGCCAGCCGCAGAGTTATGAATGAGCTGAGAGAAAATACTACGTCACGCAGACGCAGCAGAAAGTGGACTATTTTAATCATTCATAAACAATCTCCTCCGCGACACGTACAATACGATCATTGTTTATTGATTCTTTTCTATAAAACACCGTTCGAAAATATTGAATGTAACACGATATTAATATAATGTTTACATTTGTGAATACACATAATTGGAGAACTCAAACCTCTTGCATAAATTATACAACTCTTTCTTGCGCGTATACGCAAGCGGGTATTGGGTTAATCATACCTAGGCCGTATCGACCTGAATTTCACATCAAGCACTTTAGACGGTCGCTAAAGCGACCATCTAAAAACAATTAAATATAACAATAATCTATTAATAAATGCGGGAAAAGATAAACAAGTGTAGTGGGGAAAGTGATAACAACGCAATAGTATATCGTTCATAGTGCTTGACTGTTGACTGATTTCTTGAAGTGCTGAGGGGGGGGGGGGGACAATCTGCATGAAATGGCTGGGAAATCTGCAGCAGGACTTATAAATGAACTTTGAAATTCATCCATTCATGTGGGCAGATGAGGTTATTAGACACCAACCTTAATTAATATCGGCCGATTCTTTATCAGATAAAGGGAAAAAAACAGAAAAATAAAAAAAAAATATTTAAAGAAAAATGTTATATTTTAATATTCATGTGAATTCCATTTCATTATTGTTTTATAATGATAAGCAAAACGCAGTACATTGGGGTTAATAGGTTAATTATTTATCAACTTTCCCAAAAACTCAACAGAAAACAACAAAACTGCATGGGTTGACCATTTTCGATATTATTGTGTGTTTTATATATGTTTAAATAATACTTTGCATTTCGACTCAGTACTAAATCATCCGGGGAAGACACAATGGACTATCGATAAATGTTGATAACACATTATTGCTTTAAAGATGAGGCACACAAAATACCAAAAAATATAGTTTCATAATCAGACAGAAATCGTTTCATTATCAAACCACACAATGTTTGCTGTAATCTTCAGTCTGTATGGAAGTCGTTCTTGAAAGACTGAAACGCTACCAAAATTTGCCATTTCGCTATAAATAACACAGTTTGACTTCAATTTCCTATCAAAAAGTATTGTGCAAAGATATTCCATTTATATCGAACAAAGATATTTTTATAGATCCGCTTCATGCAAAAAATGGGTCTTATGCCATATGCGAATAGCATAGCTATGGTCCAGCCTGCGCATCCCGCAGCGGGTCAGGAGATACATAATGAGACCACGAAACCTTGCGCAACTGCGCAAACAGGGCTTTAGCTTCGCTAGTGAACATGCCGTTAGACCTAATTTCGCATGACGCAACTAGAAAAGTATGATCTGAATGTGTCGAAAAAACTGCATGTCGCAAGAAAACTGCATGCTTATCAAATATTTAAATACCATATATTTTGATTGTAAAAAAATTAACTCATTTTAAGCAAATTGAGGACACAAATGATGCGATCTTCCGTATAATAACTTTATTTACATACATTTACGTGTGGTTTAAAACACATGCAATTAATAACACAAATTTCAGCGGTGAGTATGCAACAAAGAAGAGACAAAAATAAATAAAAATAAGTTAAATATTTTTGTTTAATTGAATTATTTAAAGCATATTTTTCTAAGTCTTTATAATATATTTAGGCGTTTCTGATCCACAAAATCGCCAATGGCATTGAATCTGTCAGCTTGCGATTAAAGTTGAAGATGTAAAAAAAAATGGCGATTGTAAAAAAAATCAAGGTAACTATAAATGGTATAGCATTAATAGTTTAACAGAGCTCGGTCATCAGCTGGAGAATGCAAGTTGCGATAGGGGGGAGAGTCGCTCGCAGGAGATTTTCTTGAAGACTCCGAAGGGAGATTCTGTAAATCAAGCGAGTACCGTCATCACTCGACCCGGACGTCCTCTCCTGCTGACTTCCCTGAATCCCAGAATTTTGAAGGATCACTTAGCGGAATGGTAATTGTCAGTAGGAAAAAAAACGGTATCACTACATCGCCGGAAAAGAAACGGGTACAGAGGAACTAGCAGCGTAGAGGACAAGTGTGGCAGACATACAGGCCAGGATTTCGAGGTGATGGCCTATGAAGATAAAGAAAGTGTCGAAGGTCGGCGGTACCTAGTTCGCTCAATGTTTAGGAAACCGTTCTGGGGTTCGAGTCGACAGCCTGTGGCAACTAGAGGCCATACAAGCAGCGGAGGGCGCGAGGAGCGGGAAGAAGATCTTTAGTTTTCAGCACTCCCTTTGCAGAGTAACCTTGTCCTTTTAAGGGCAACCAGACATGATTTGTCGTTAAATTGTCTACCAGTGCACATAAAGGTGTCATTCGCCACCATGCACTAGTCTATTTGGATCAAAATTATTTCGTTCGCAAATACCTGTACAGCTGAGGTGAATTTGACAAGCCACATTAGAGTCATGTATTCTGACAAAGATGCGTCATGAGAGTTACTTTCTAGTCGCCAAACAGTTGCCATATACGTAAAATAAAACGGTTATTAATACAGTACATTAAAGACAATGTCGGGCATCATCCTCACACATTTTAATTGTAAACAATAGTTACAAATGAAAATTTAAAAGGAAATGATGAGCAATTGAATCCTTATGGCGAGTAAGTTGTCAAAACAACAACCTTTATCTACATGGTAGCAATTTTATTTCAGTACATGTATGTATCTTTAGCTTTTTTATAGCCATTTGTTAATATTGACTGATTAAAGTCCCTTTGAACGCATCTAAAAACGTGTTTTTAAAAGATTTCAAAATAATTGCTGTCGTCTGTCAAGTTCCATGCATGAAAAGCGTGCATGTTGCAACAGACCAGGTATTGTAACTCAAAATAGACGTGGAATTCAGAACATTAAGTATTTTAGGGTGAAAAATATCAATCCCAATACATGCACACAATGAAAAAGTATTGATCCATTAAAACTATAGAAAAAATACATTAATTTACGAATTAACATTACAGTAGATAGTTTGTTCATAAAAATATTGATAACGGTGGAGTAGAGGAGTTATGCGTTAATGTTAGTACATGAAAATGAATAAAAATGAAATGTTAACACATTAAATTAAGCATTTTATTTCAGGCTAAGGCCTAAATTAAAATTGAGTTTGTTTGCCCTTTACCGACCGACCCACTTTTTACCCCCCGACCCAAAAATTTTTATTGCGATTTCTGAAAACGTATTTTTTTTATTTTCGTTTTTTTCGACGATAATAAAAGAGCCGAAAGCAATATTTATTCATGCACGTATTTCTATCCCTGTCTATTATTATCGCCCCTGACCGATCTAGGTCGCTCCGATGGTTGGAATTTCATACGCCCCAGAATAGACAGTAATACAAGCGTCTATAACCAGCATCGCGATCGGCGGTGTTCCGTGAAAATGGCCGAACGACATCATACTTAAGTATTGGTTCGCGAAAGTAGTCGGAAATATACGAGTTTACGTTCGTTGTACACGTGTTGTTAACGTGATCTCAGATGGCAGACAATTGAAAGAAATAACGATGCTCAGCGAGGACAAATGACTATCGAATTTACGACGGACATCAAATAATTAGTATCAATTAATGAAAAGAGCGTGTCATTCTACGATGGAGCATAGGTTTTAGATACAAATAAAACTCTCTTTTTTTGGAAATGTATGAACTGAATGTCACAGAACAAGTGATTAAGTGTTTGAAAATTGGAATGCAGTCTACTCGCAAAGAAAAATACATCTAACAGTTACAGGATTATCTTTCGAAAATGCAAAATAAAAGACAAACATGATTTGATTTATATGCAAGTGGATCTGTGTTTAATCAGATTCATGTGCATATTCTGCTTTATTATGTTTGCCACACTAAACAGTTTACTGTAATGGCATGTTAGTGAAATGGATATGTAAAGGTAAACTTATTTAATTTATTAATGTCTCTTGGCTAAATACATCGACAACACTCAAGTATATATGTTTAAAGCGTTAGTATATCCACAAACTGAAACTAACATCCTTAATTTATTTCCTCAAATCAAGTTTTCATGCTTATGTTAGTTGCAATAATACAACTCCCAGCTATTGACCCTCTGAGCTGTACGTATGTACTCATAAAAGCTCAGAGCATTCAAGAAGAAATAATGCTTTATAATAATGTTCAGTTTGCCCTTTTATGAATTTACTTTTCCATGCTGAGACTATGCACTAACCGGTCAATCACTTAAAATTGAGGCCTGTAAAAATTTCAACTGGCCTGTGAATTGTTTCTCCTGGTAGGCAAGTCTGGCCTGTAAAATGTGACGGTCTTTCGCCATGTCTGAATTTTTCCATTAAAGGCTTTGGGCTGTCTTTCTACACTTCTTCAATGCTTGTTGCATGCTAATTAAGCCCAATTTAAGGGAAAGGTTTAAGTTAAAAATAAAAGCTGTCAGGCTGTTAAATAATTACAAATGCATTTGAGCAATTAACATCATATTATAATGAACAAATATCTGATGTAATAACACACAAGCATGCATTTGATATTAATATATGCAAGAAACAGCAAACAAGATAATGTTAAGCTACATAGGGCTTCGTACACTGCAACAGTGCTTTAATAAAAGTGTTTTAAATATTCATAGACTATTAGTGTATTAAAAATATAATTTCTCAAATAAAATAAAATAATTTTCCTACCTACCTGTAACCCACCTGTAAAATTTAGGGTCGGTAAAGGGCAAACAAACAATATTTTAATTGTGGCCTAAACCTATTTAATATTTTTTAGTTTGGTTTGATCGAGAATTTAATACAAAGCTTGTTAATAGCAATACATTTATTATTAGAATTATGGTGTGGTTCATTCTTAGTTAAACTAACAGAGTTTTCCTGAGCGCCAACTTAGATATACGTTTGAATTTCATTTTTCATCTTTGTAATCATAAGTGGAGTTTGTGAGAATCCTGCATGAAATTATGACAGATTGTTAAACAATGACATTTTCCTCAATTTTCAAAATCTCACCACTGTAGACAATTAAAAGTAAATTACATTGGTGTTCAAAAGTCGAACTTCATGTCCGATGACTGTAAGGAATATTAAATACGTTCAAAGAGCTAACAACTGAAGTGCCTTCAGCGCTTTGATTGTATTTGTGAAGAATAGATGTATGTTGGTAAATAGTAAAACAACAGAAAAAAAACGGAGCCTGCAAGACCCACTCCCATTATATTGGATTCAGGGTTATAACAGAGCACGTTATATTGTATTTTATACAGTGTACATGTAGTTAAGGATTTTCAAGCAAATTAGAAAGTTACAATCCAATTACAATCCTTGCTCCATAATTAAGTTTTTACTAGGTTCTTGTTTATTAGTCCTTCTCCTGTAATAAAATGGCCTTACAGCGACCATCAATCGTGATTGACTAAAAAAGAAAACTTCTAAAATACCGTATTTTTTTACAATAATTAATTTTTATTGATAAAAATGTCACGACTGGTATAAACACAGTATTATGTGAAGTTGGAATAAGACATCAATGTGGGAATAAAATGTGTATTTTCAAAAGTGCCTTATATGCAGTTTTATATGTTTTATTTATTTAGTTCGACATATTATAATTAAAACAGATACTTGCATATATAATAGCATCATTTAAAATAGTTTCACCGAAAAACTGGATTGTTTATTGATTTCTTTTAAAATCCATATGAAATGAAACTGTGTCCATGCGGGGCATGGACACAGTTTAAAAATACAGTAAAAATGAAAATACAATCACTGTTAATGAAAAAGTCCTGGAAAATTGCTTATTAAGCTTGAAGTATAGATAAAATATTACAAAAATAAATTCAGATCATGAAATGAATACCGGTAGTTTTGTTTGAGAAAATTACCAAAATGATGTCCATTCTCAGTTTGATGTCTTATTCCAAATTCACATAATACAGTGTTTAAATTACATTACTTTAAAAAAGTTAATATTTTCAGTATATTCGGTAAAAAAAATTTGCAATGTGAAATTGAAAGTACATCACGAAAATATGTAAATAAAGATATACACACTATGAATAACGCAAGTAGATTGAATATTTTATAAATATAATATATACAATTCACTACGTATGTACGATTTGCATTCCTGGGTTTACCACGTGACGATGATGATCAATCTACTTGCGTTATTTATAGTTAACTTGTAGTTACCTGGTACCTGTACCCAGTAAAATTTATTACCGAATATACTGAAAATATGAAAACTTAACGAGTAATGTAATATTATAAAAATATACCAGTCATGACATTTTAATCAATATAAACTAATAATTGTAAAAAATACAGTATTTTAGAACTTTTTGGTTCACGGCCCCTTTAAATTAATTCACATTTATAACATTTGCTTTGCAAAATATACTTAATGAACTTCAATATTTTCCCTGCACACCAAGAACTTATTAGCAGCCATCCAACCCTTGAAAAAATGCTTAGTTTTGTTTGCCTTTATAATGTCCATCATTTTTTCTTCAAATGAAGTTAAAAAAACTTTGCACATATATCTGCTTGGTTCTGAGAGTATTTCAAATGTAAAAAATGCCTTTATAATAAAACATGCTATTATGAGAAATACAAATCTTTATATTCAGTGATTTTTTTTTCGCTCGATATTTTACAGCCTTTGCCTTCTTGACTGGGAACAAAGCGCGATAGACCACAAAATTGGGAAAAATTAAACATTATTAATTTGATTATAAATAACAGTATATATATATATGTAACATATTGTTTTTAAGTGCATATAAAAAGAAAATGACAGTGCATAAAGAGTTCGGCTGTCAACAAAAAAGTTTCCAACAGTTAGAAAGTATAAAACATACTTTTTCATCCTAAATCAGAACCGCTGGGAGTGATATTCCAGAAGTAAAATACCAAAATGTGACTGGATCAGTTGATTTGATGTGGTTTCTTCAGTTTCCACATGAACAAAACAGAACCAGACTGCTAATGTGACTTGATCAGTTGATTTGATGTGGTTTCTACAGTTTCCACATGAACAAAACAGTGCCAGACTGCTTAATCTTATGCAAAAAATCTCATTATTTCTGGTGATTGGCTGAATTCTACAAAAGCTTAGAGGCTTAACAAAAAGCCTGCAGCAAAAGGCCAAAATGCTATTTTCAAGATTATTTCTGACTGTTTAAAAGGCTTGTTTAGCAGAATCCTTCTTGTAATGCTTGTTCATAATGCTAATTTATTGTGGAGCCTGCCATACAATGTCAAATATCTGTCTAAAAGTAAGTATGCATTGGAGAAGAAATATTTTGCCAATTACTGCTATTGCTGCCATGTCAACTGTCAGTGTTTTTTGTTATATATTTGTCTCAAATGGGACCTATAAATTCCCAATCAAATTTTTCAGATCTCAACATTTTCTTCATATCACATCCAGCTAATATATAAGTTCAACCATAGTAAATATTATATTGATAACACTTTTAGTTAGCAAATTAGCAGCCAAAGGCCGATTCACAAAGCCAGGAAAAAGCCCTGACATCAAACCCTTTGAAGCCCAACAATGAACACCCCAGCTTGACTTACTCATCATGGTTACATTGGTGAACAAGAAACACCCCAGCTTGACTTACTCATCATGGTTATATTGGTGAACAAGAAACACTCCAGCTTGACTCACTCATCATGGTTATATTGGTGAACAAGAAACACCCCAGCTTGACTTACTCATCATGGTTACATTGGTGAACAAGAAACACCCCAGCTTGACTGAATCATCTTGGTTACATTGGTGAACAAGAAACATCCAAGCTTGACTTAATCATCATGGTTACATTGGTGAACAAGAAACACCCTAGCTTGACTTGCTCATCATGGTTACATTGGTGAACAAGAAACACCCCAGCTTGACTTAATCATCATGGTTACATTGGTGAACAAGAAACACCCCAGCTTGACTGGTGAACAAGAAACACCCCAGCTTGACTGGTGAACAAGAAACACCCCAGCTTGACTTGCTCATCATGGTTACATTGGTGAACAAGAAACACACCAGCTTGACTTACTCATCATGGTTACATTGGTGAACAAGAAACACCCCAGCTTGACTTGCTCATCATGGTTACATTGTTGAACAAGGAACACCCCAGCTTGACTTAATCATCATGGTTACATTGGTGAACAAGAAACACCCTAGTTTGACTTACTCATGATGGTAAAATTGGTGAACAAGAAACACCCCAGCTTGACTTACTCATCATGGTTACATTGGTGAACAAGAAACACCCCAGCTTGACTTGCTCATCATGGTTACATTGGTGAACAAGAAACACCCCAGCTTGACTTACTCATCATGGTTACATTGGTGAACAAGAAACACCCCAGGTTGACTTACTCATCATGGTTACATTGGTGAACAAGAAACACCCCAGCTTGACTTACTCATCATGGTTACATTGGTGAACAAGAAACACCCCAGGTTGACTTACTCATCATGGTAACATTGGTGAACAAGAAACACCCCAGGTTGACTTACTCATCATGGTTACATTGGTGAACAAGAAACACCCCAGCTTGACTTACTCATGGTTACATTGGTGAACAAGAAACACCCCAGGTTGACTTACTCATCATGGTTACATTGGTGAACAAGAAACACCCCAGGTTGACTTACTCATCATGGTTACATTGGTGAACAAGAAACACCCCAGCTTGACTTACTCATCATGGTTACATTGGTGAACAAGAAACACCCCAGCTTGACTTACTCATCATGGTTACATTGGTGAACAAGAAACACCCCAGCTTGACTTACTCATCATGGTTACATTGGTGAAGGTCTCTGGGCAATGCACAGCAATCAGGTGGTTCTCCGGGCGATGGATGTTTGTGATGTACCCTGAAAATAGACAAACAACACAAATAAGTATTCATGTACCATGAAAATAGACAACACAAATAAGTAATCATGTACCCTGAAAATAGACAAACAACACATATAAGTAATCATGTACCCTGAAAATAGACAAACAACACATTTAAGTATTCATGCACCATGAAAGTAGAGAAACAACACAAGCAAGTATTGCAATCAGGTGATTCTCGAGTCATTGGACGTTTGTGATGTACCCTGAAATTAGACAAACAACACAATAAGAATTGCATACAAAATTCTCAACAGTTTGGAAATTATTCTAACTAGGCAATCTGCACTTGTGGCTGTTGGATTAGAGCAGTCACGTTAGTACACATGCTTCTCATCTAGTTAGGTTGGTGGTAACTATGGACACGTGGGGTTTCCTCTGGATACCGTTGCTTCCTTCCACAACACAATAACACACCAACGTTTAAAACATCTTTCAGTAAAAAAACAAATGGCTGGAAATTGCACCTCTTTTATCAAAATGTCAAAGACCTATAGGTCTTTGAAAATGTGTCCCAGCTTTCATGGCAGTCAAATTGTTTAAATGATGGAGTGCTGAGACAAACTCCAGGTCTTCATATAATGCTGCCTCAGGCACTGGTAGTACCTTAACCCTTTGCATGCTGGGAAATTTGTCGTCTGCTAAAATGTCGTCTGCTAAATTTCTAAAATTAGCATTTTCTTCGATTTTTTTTCAAAAAATACTATCAGAATAGCAAACAGTTTGGATCCAGATGAGACGCCACGTTCTGTGGCGTCTCATCTGGATCCAAACTGTTTGCAAAGGCCTTCACAACTCGGTTCCCGCACTGTAAGGGTTATAAACTTCAAAATACACACACACTGTATTCTTATGGGAACATTTTTATACAGATATGAGAATATAGGTTCTTCTAAATGAAAGAGAAATACAGATGTATCATTTCAAACATCATGAACCTACTTTTAAGGTTAAAAACAGCAACTACGGATGCATCTGGGTAAATTTCTCACACCAAATACAATATTCTCAGCCGTTTTTGCACTTCATGAATATTCAACAAAAGTTCTTTTTGAATTTTTTCCCATGTGGCTTATTACATGTAACCCCTGCATCCATCATCATTTTCGCAGTTATCATTTAATGTATTTTGTGACCAAAATTACTCTACCAAAATTACATATAAATTGTGGCACATTGTGTGTGCAATAAAGTCAGCTTTGGAAGAAAATAACCCAGCAAAACATCTCAAAAACATTTGTTTATTGTGCATAGTCAAGACAATAATGAATTTGATATTGATCAAGCAATCCTTAAATTTGTATACCGGTGGCACATTTGCATGGGGCGTCTTTATGTGGTGAGTTTGAACAGAAGTATATGGAAGGGCAATTTATATTGCATTTTTGACAAAAACATGCCAGAAGTTCAATTCAGAGGTATACAAGGTCTAGCAGCATTAATTATTTGATTTTGTTTATAAATAATATTCGCAATGAAAAAAATAACTAAATGATGACATTAACGTTAAATTAAGTGAAAGATGTCTCTAAAGTTTTTAAAACACTGCAAACAGGGTCACAGGTCATGTTTAACCTTATTGGCTATAAACATTTTGTCTTTATTTGATTTGAAACAATACTCTTTTATGCAACAATAAACTTGTTTGAAAAACAAGCCATTTATTTTTATCAGATGCTATCAGATGCTATG
This sequence comes from Dreissena polymorpha, assembly GCF_020536995.1. NCBI lineage: Eukaryota > Metazoa > Mollusca > Bivalvia > Myida > Dreissenidae > Dreissena > Dreissena polymorpha. The sequence continues at coordinate 44,970,679 of NC_068359.1, read as the reverse complement.
CAATAAAGTGCAAGTAAACGTTATTTACTAATATGTCTCCAAATATTTAATATGTGTTACCATGGTGATAAAGAGCTTCATTTCTATTCGATTCTGTAACACAACCATATGACAATCCTTTCTTATACAGGAACTTTACTTTATTGGAGTCTTATATTTGAGACATTTTGATAGGAATAGTTTATTTGACAAGTGAAGCTCTAAATGCCTGCCAATAGAATCTTGACCACTTTGATCTGGCTTCACTCACAGGATATATGGTGCCAACATATCTCCGGCAATGAACAGTCCCCTAAGAATATACATGTGTAGCTCTATATGTCTTCATTTTTTGTTTTTAAATTACTAATCTTTTTGGAAGATATGATGTACTGTTTTTTTTATCTTTTACCATTTAGATACGTATTTTGACGCATTTGTAGTCCCTCAGAAAGTTACATTTAATTAAATACCTTTCTTACTAAATTCAAGTTTTAAAGGCTTCATTTCCAACCCTTAGTTACTGATAAGCAGCAAACAGCATAAAACCTGAACAGACTGCGAGTTACTCGAGTTACTCGCAGGCTGCTCTGGTTTTATGCTGGTTGCAAAGGCCATTTTCACTTTGGTTCTTATAATGGGGGAAAGGGTTAAACAAAAGTGTGGCATGCATGATCAATATAATTAGATCAGAGTGGAATAAATTTAATAATCACAAGTCTAAAAATGGACATAATTAAAATGGAAATCAATGCATAATAACAAGAAAGGTTCACACAACAAACGTGTTGTCTCAAATTCAGAAAGGTTTAAGAGATATCAAGTTTATATTTATTTTAATTTCAATGTATTTGGCTTGAACTTTAAAAGCAATTTTGCATGCAGTTGCAGATTTAAAAAAAACTTTGATATGTTAATATGCGTTTGTGAGTAAAATGATTTTAACCCAACTGTGCCCCACCATAACACTACGAAATGGAAATAAGGCCATATAAAAAATTCGAATTTTCGGAATTGCTTCAGCCACAATTTGTCATAAGTAACAAAATTATTTGTATTTTTTTTATGTCCTGATTCATTTTATCCTTCCTCCAAAGTTAAATAATTTAAAAACAGAGCTTTTTTTATATTGGTTTTGGTAAAAACTTTATCTTTTGTTAAAGAATTGCAGCATTTATTTAGCTCAATGCGTTCTTCAAAAATAGTTCACAAATAGGTACACATTAACTTTTTCAATCCTTTGCCTTGAAGCCATAATTTCTTCTTATATTAAACTAAAAATGTAAAAAAATGATTTTATATTATTGTGCTCACTCATCTTAAGTTTTTGAAGGGACATTACATCAAACAGCTGATCAATTGAGTCGCGTTCTGAGAAAACCGTGCATAATGCTTGTGTGTAAAGTGTTGTCCCAGATTAGCCTGTGCAGTCTACACAGGCTAATCAGGGACGACACTTTCCATTTTTAAGGTATTTTTAGTTTCGAGGAAGTCCCCCCTTACCAAAAGTCAAGTGTAGGTGGAAAGTGTCGTCCCTGATCAGCCTGTGCGGACTTCTCAGGCTAATCTGGGACAACACTTTACGCACATGAATTAAGCCCAGTTGTCTCAGAACAAGGCTCAATTTGTTGTGGCCAACATCTTTTTCAGGAGAAAAGTCCGCATTCTATCATGTGAATATGGGACTCAGGAAAAATTTATCACTAAAAGAGCATATGAATAATGGCATTCAGATAATATATCACACAAGATGACACTACAACCCATTTGGCATCAAATTTACTGGCACCTGGCATCAAGTTTACTGGCTCCTGGAATCAAATATACTGGCTCCTGTGATTCCTGCATGACAAAAAATCTGCTCCCTAAGGAATTGTTAATGTGGACTGAAGAAAAGGTCTTCGCTTCATAATTATACCTTGAGGAATACCAGCAGGCTTACACTAAATCAATTGCATGCACATAAGTTAATCCTGATAAATGATTACCTAAGCTTTTGGATTAAGGCAATGAAAACAGAGTTTGATTTTTCAAAAGAATGATAAAAATTAATGCCAAACTTTTCAGAGGGTTCCAAAGATATTAAATATTTAGTTCAAACCTATTTATTTTATAGTTCAATTACATAGAAAACTAAAGGCATTTTTGAAACGCTCTTGAGTCCGTTTTCTGGGACTAGAACCATGCAGAACTTGGTGTCGATTGATGAAATCTAAAGAACTCTCCCACAGTGGGGATCGAACCCGTAATCTCCCCATTGCTAGGCAGACACCAAATCCACTACAACACTGTGTCCTGTTAAATATTGAAGGCATGAATCTTTCCTTCCTTGATATAATACAATTCAGTGATATCATTAAATTATATATTTATTATTAGATCCCAAGATATCTTGCCTTAGTTGTCATAATGAATTGTAACACATTTGTTTATACATGTATACTTGTGTTTACCCAATACAATACCAGCAATAATTGTGATTATCGAGAATGCAAACTGTGACTATAGCATGTTATGGGGAACTCAAATTTATCCATTAATTTAATATTTATGTTTGCACCCAGCTAATATACTTACGTACAGATGTTACTGCCTAACAACGTACTTAAACACAGCTTTTGCATTAAATTTAGTTATCATAATTTAATAAAACTTCCATTAACTAGAAATGTTTATCAGATTATTCTATAACTTGGGTATAGCCTCATTTGTTAACTTAATGCAATAGATAATTGACAGTATTTCTTGCTGGTAAAAAACAGAAACTGACATGCTTTTCAATTTTCAACATGCAGTTCTGCCACTGCTTAGGAAATAAAAAATTAGATAATAACTATACAGAGGTGGATTTTGAGGTTGTTCGGGTGATTTCCCCTCTAAAAGTGTAGCAACTTCAAAATCGATGATGATGATGATATGATGCTAATCCAACAAGTTAGCAATTTGGAAAACAGTGTAAAATTTAAATACTCAGTATAAAAGTGTTACTAAATCTGGCAAGATTAAATTCCAACAATGATTGGAACAAGACCCAGTCGCCGGTGTTGATCCAACATGAATTGAAAGATTGATTATTCCTATTACGATTACAATTACGAAAACACATTAAGCACGCAGTAAAGCATCAGACGTAATATCGATCAATTCTGAACCATGATAAATGTGAGGTGTTGAATGTAAAGCCTTTAATAAATGTTCTGTTACATGGCATTCCAGGTCCTGATGCATACGGGAAGTTGAGATGACTTTCGCAATTGCACTGCGTAAGTACAGAAATGACATCGGCTGTTTATGTGCTTAACGATCCTGATAATGCCATTGATACCGGTAATTATGCCACTTGCAGACTGATATTTCAAGCATGAAAGCTTTTTAACAGAGATGACATTACTGTTAGTAAAATAGTTAGCTATCTGTTGCATCCTGTTTCAATTATTTGACTCATATCCACACTAAGGCAGGTTTAAACAACAGCTTAGGCCTAAATTTGCAGAGACCACAATAAACTGCGCAAACCCCACCCCCACAGTATTCAAAAGTCAAGGTAAAAAATGAGGACATGTCATGTGAGTGTACTATAAACGTTTGAATGAACATATCAAAGCTTTTCATTAAGAAGTATACAATCAAATGTTGACCTTTGGACGTTTTCCAAAAAAGGTCAATGACATTTAATAAGGCAAAATGAGGTCATGTAATGTGGGTGTGCTTTCAGGGGCGATATGTGTACCGGTAACCACGTGTTTCTAACCCTGGTTGGACAAACTAAACAATGAAACATGCAGAACCAAAATGGTGATGCATTAGAATGTCAAAAGGTTTATTAATAGAGATTACGGATAATGGACCCATAAGATATTACTTATTGGTGTAGTTACATATACAAATACCTGAGACTTTGGTCTAACACCGAAAGTTTGTGCGGCCATTCTGCTCATCAGGTGTACGTTAGTAGTGTTTTTTCTTCCATTTAAAAAAGGCTGTAAAACGGACCCAACCCAAAAGGAAACAAGCCCAATCCCAAACCAACATTGTAGAACAAATTCCACTTGTATATATATATTAAAAATATTTTTTAGAAAGAAGTGTTTAATGATTTTTATACCTCAATTTTATTTCATCAAAGTAGATCTATATTATATCACTGTTCGAGCAAATTTTATTTGTTCCCAAAATTGCCAGGAAAAAGCCTGATGTGTAAAAATTTGTTGATAAAAAAGGTTCATTTTGTCAATAAAAAAATATCAATTTGCAATTTTATTGATTTAAAAAATCCCAATTTTACCAGACTCCTTTCCCCAAAATGGCAAGTGATACCCTGCAGTGATACAGATCAAGAACATTCTACACATATGAACACAACACAATATGCCAAGTTCAAAGGTAAAGGTCATCCTTAGAGGTCAAAGGTCAAATATGAAAAAAAACCCACTTGTAAACTCATTTGATCTATAAAAAAGAAACATCAATAACCAACAGTACTGTCAAGTGTCATCCTATAATTTCAAGTCACACCATAAAATAATTCAACATTTCACACAAAGTAAACTTAACATGTTTTCAGTGATTCCTTGGTTGCTAAGTTACTGATCCTATTTCTCAACATCAACATTATACCAACATCAGGTCTTTCTTTCTCAGAACTTGAGAAGCACTGAATTTGTATGTCTTTCCGTCTTCAATGACTCTACAATCAATGGATCATCTCAGATAGCCAGCCTATGCTATCCCTACCAAAGACCTGGGCCATCTTGGCATGTGAAGAATTTAATTTCCTGTCGTTTTTTTTCTTCAGCAGCAAAACTATCCAATTTAATTGAGGCGAATTCAAGGTCTGAGATGTATTGATTATTGTGCCAAACATATTGTTTATGAAGCATCCCAGCTTTGGTCAAACAAATTAATATTGTCTCCAACATTTATAGCTGCAATAATATCATTGATGCTGAGGTTGCCTGTCATTCACTGTCAATGGCTGATTTATAAGCCTTGCTCGGAGTAAATTGAGCTTAACCCTTTGCATGCTGGGAAAATTGTCGTCTGCAAAAATGTTGTCTGCTGAATTTCTTAAATTTTCATTTTCTTTGATTTTTTTCAAAGAATACTATCAGAATACAGTGTTTTTTTCACAAATAGGGGAACGGTGGCGGGGCCCGTCTAAAGGGGAAAAACGCGTCGTTTTATAGGAAAAGGGGAAAATTAAAAATTCACTCTTTTATATGTTCTGAAATTTATTATATGAATACACATGTGTGTATGAATGTAATATTCACATCTGAATTTCTCTGTCCTTTTTCTAAAATATATACCAATGATTTTTTCAACATTAGTTTCAGACAGTTAAGCCTTCATGCACAGTCTCAGTTTTCCTAGCCATTTTGAGTCTACTTGGGACTTTCTAATCGATAAAATGGCAAATGTGAGCATTTTTTTATCAATAAAATGGACCAAATTAAAATGTTTTTATCATCAAATATTGACAAATATATATAGAAACATCAGGCCTTTTCCTGGCCATTTTGGGAAAAGCATTAAATTCATATGAAAAGTACACTGATTTGGGAAATACTAATTTAATGTAACTCTTTATAATAATTCAAAATCATATAATATTATTAATTTGTTATATACTTTGTGAGTTGTAATAAATAACAATAAATACTTTTTTTGAGGGGAATGGGGCCGAATATGGGCCCCGAAATTGCCATAAAAAAAACACTGGAATAGCAAACAGTTTGGATCCTGATGAGACGCCACATTCTGTGGCGTCTCATCTGGATCCAAACTGTTTGCAAAGGCCATCAAAATTCGGTTCCAGCACTGAAAGGGTTAAAGGGGCCGTTTAACAGATTTTGGTATGTATTGAAGCTTGTAATTTAATGCTTTATATTGATAAATTTAAACATTTGACCTAAAAATCTCCAGTAAAGAAACAAGAATACAATTTAAAAAAAGGAAAAAAAGTAACCCTCAACAGGGCTCGAACCACTGGCCCCTGGAGTCTTTGAGTAAAAAGTCTCCCGCCTAGACCACTAGACCATCCATGCTCATGCTTAGAGCGGATGTATTTTTTAACCTATATAAGCAATCCTCGTAGCATCCCAAAATATAAGGACAACAACAGAACTTTCCGAACTATTCAATCGTTTTGTGTCGCACAACGCTTTATAATTTACAGGTTTTCAAATTATTCGTCAAAAGATTGCATATAATGGATATTTAAGAGCATGGTAAATGGTCAGTATTACTATTTCCTAAAAAATATCATAACTAAAACAACAAGGGCTGTTTGTAAAACATGCATGCCCCCCTATATGGGCTATAAGTTGTAGTAGCAGCCATTGTGTGGTGGTGGTGGTGGTGGTGGTGGTGGTGGTGGTGGTGGTGGTGGTGGTGGTGGTGGTGGTGGTGGTGGAGGTGGTGGTGGTGGTGGTGGTGGTGGTGGTGGTGGTGGTGGTGGTAGCAGAAGAAATAGTAGTAGTAGTAGTAGTAGTCGTAGTCGTAGTAGTAGTAGTCGTAGAAGTCGTAGTAGTAGTAATAGTAGTAGTAGTAGTAGTAGTAGTAGTAGTAGTAGTAGTAGTAGTAGTAGTAGTAGTAGTAGTAGTAGTAGTAGTAGTAGTAGTAGTAGTAGTAGTAGTAGTAGTAGTAGTAGTAGTAGTAGTATGCATTACAAAAATGCAGTTAGCCTTACATTTGGTAAAATTTAAATATATTACAAGGGAGGCAAATCTGTAACAATAAATTTAAACTTATTGCATTTGTTTCCCCTGTAGTGTATTACCTCCCCTGTCCTGCTTATATTTATATTAATCAACAAAATTAAACATTAACACAATATTTAAATACAAAATATACACACACAAAAATATTCTGATAATATTTTTACTGATCCACTGTATTTTACAAAAAGAATGATGTTTCATTGGACTGATAATTATAGATTTAGGATTACAGACCAGTTGCTTCAGTAATATTGTTCAGAGTGTGCCCTGTTTGCCGCGTATGCACTCTTGAATTATCATACAAAAAACCACTTTACTATTTCGAGTCACCGTGATCTTGACCTTTGACCTAGTGACCTCAAAATCAATAGGGGTCATCTGCGAGTCATGATCAATGTACCTATTAAGTTTCATGATCCTAGGCCCAAGCGTTCTTGAGTTATCGTATGACAACCACCTGGTGGACGGACCGACCGACAGACCGACATGAGCAAAGCAATATACCCCCTCTTCTTTGAAGGGGGGCATAAAAATTTGCAAATCTGAAACAACTTTTTTAAATTTTGTAAATTGACCAAAACGTTAAAAGGCCCTTTCAATTCTCTGTTTGTAAAGTGTGGCCCCAGATTAGGCTTTGCAATCCAAACAGCTAATCAGGGATAACACTTTGCAATCCAAACAGCTAAACAGGGATAACACTTTGCAATCCAAACAGCTAAACAGGGATAACACTTTGCAATCCAAACAGCTAATCAGGGATAACACTTTGCAATCCAAACAGCTAAACAGGGATAACACTTTGCAATCCAAACAGCTAATCAGGGATAACACTTTCAGCTTTTATATTTTGAGAAAACAAAACCAAAAAAACTAAGTCTCTTCTCAGACAGAAATCCAGTTAAGATGGAAAGTGGGAAGTCTGCACAGGCTAATCAGGGATGGAACATTTCACACATATGTATTAAACCCTATTTTTCCACAACAAGATTAAATTTATAAGTCATTGAAAAAATGATAGCAGGTTACATTCTTTCCAGCTAAGTGTACAATATAAGGTGAAATTCCCAAATGTTATGGTGTTAGAGTATGCAATAATTTCATCTCTTCCATCTTTTAAGTCTTTTGATTTCAAGATGAAGGTCAATTTAAGGGTCACAGTCAATTTAAAGGTCACAGGGTCACCATCATTTTGTATCATTCCTTCATGATACAATTTACTTCAGTAGAGTTATATTGATCAAGCAATTTACCGACCACATATGGGAATTAAACAGTAGATCATATTCTTTGATTTTCCAACAAAATTACAGCTAGCTTAGAAAAAACACTACCTTTAAACAAGCCAGGATTAACTGACTGCGAATATATTCGTAGAAGATATCCGATGATTTTCCAACAAAAGTACGGCTAGCTTCGAAAAACACCAGTTTTAATCAAGCCAGCATTAATAATGACTCTGGGATTATATTAATCGCAACTCATGTTTCTAAAATACATTGGTGAAACATATTACACATTCACATAACAAATTTTCCATTAGAAGAGCTTTTAGTCTTGATAGTTATGATGTGATGGAAATGATGCATGTATTATACTCAATCACACCATTACTTAAACCTGGCATTGATTTACGATGCACCTGACACATATAATACGATGTACATATATTTAGACTTGCAGATGACACCATAAGTGACATAAAGATTGTCCATAATAATATATAATTGCATACAAAATACATTATACTACAAGGATTCTACGGTATATAATTCTACCATGTATATTGTATGCAAATGAAGGAGTTATGTATCTTTATACTTCTTTAACCCTTTACCACTTAGATTCGTATTTCACCCTTGTAATATCATATTATGTATTTTAACTCATTTGTAGTCCCTTCAAAAGTTAAATTTAATTAAAGACCTTTCTTACTTGATTCAAGTTTTAAAGGCTTTCTGTCCAGCCCTTAGTTACTGATGAGCGCCAAACAGTATAAAACCTGAAAAGACTGCAAGTTACTGGCAGGCTGTTCTGGTTTTAAGCTGGATGCAAATGCCATTTTCAATTAGCTTCTTATAGAGGAAAGGGTTAAAGATACAAGAGACACTTTTCTTATGGGACATTGATTATTTGTGATCTCTGTTCTAAAGCTGTGTTTTTTTATCACAAGACATTAGTAAAAATAATAGGTCAAGTGAATAAAATAAATATGTGGCAGAAGGCTTCCATTCGGGACCTCTGGGAGTATCACTGTTTGTCAATGTTTTCTGACTAACCCATTAGATAATGTCTCTGGTGTTTGTATCTGATCTTGCCTTATTATGAAACCTGACAGTTATCCACAAGTTTGGTTAAGACTAAGTTAAAATTTATATTATTCAATTAAGCCAAATATTGAAATAATAAAGCTTTGATTTTTTTTACTCAATTTTCCCAAATGGGACCTAAAAGTTCCCAACTGAATTAAGGTGTGTTTTAGATCTCAACATTTAGTTGATCGCCCTGCAACCAGCTCTACAAGTTAAACCTTTTTAAATATAATATTTAAAACACTTTTATTCTCATTTCTGAAGCATTTGTTATGAAAAAACAAACAACACTAATTTTCCTAACTAATTGGTCAAAAGATTGCAATTTTCCCAATCCAAAGGGACCCAGACCCATTCCCAAAATGGTGAAAAAAAACAATGTCCATAACCCAATAAATTCGTGTAATTTTTATATGTAGTTTGCATGTTAGTTCAGAGTGTTTATTCTTACATCAACATTTTCCAACCATACAGTTGTGTATCAACATATCTTAACCCATTTATGCCTAGCGTCTAGAAAAAAGGCCTGGGCAAACGTCGTAGACCCAGATGAGACGCCGCATGATGCAGCATCTCATCTGGGTCTGCGCTGTTTGCTTAAAGGAATTTCTGTAAGAAATATTCTAAATATAGAAATAAGTATACAAGACGTCCCTAATTTTGGAAATCCAATTTAGAAGGATGGAAGAGTCCACAAGGCATAAATGGGTTAACATTCTCTTCACTACTACATTCCTGCATTGGAATTATTGGAATAGGTCAATTATTTGGCACTCACACATACATAGTGCTGTAAATACAACAACAAATTGAACAAAGTGTACCAAATGGTTAATGTCTATAACTCATACAAGCTGAGATCTGAATGCTGATTTCCATTTCCACTATTTTCACCCATTTGTGGTCCCTTAGAAAGAGTTATTTAAGACTTAATCTGTCAGATAAGGCAAGAGAAGTTCAAGAGTGGAAATTCAGCTCATGTGCAACTCAGAGCAAATAAGGATGGGCAGGAACACAGGTGGTTAGCGTGTTGCTTTGATATTAATTAGTGAAAACATCATTTTGAATGATCAATAATCATTTTATAACGACAAATTATCTTTTCTGAAAAAAAATTCACTATCAAATATATATTTATAACATAATATTTGATAGTGAATTTTTTTTTCCATAAAATTTAATTTTTCGTTATAATATGATTATTTATCATTCAAAATGATGTTTTCACTAATTAATATCATAGCCACACGCTAACCACCTGTGGACAGGAAAGCTTGTTATTTGCTATTTGCATCTTGTTCTATTAATACAATTAGTACACAATCAATCCTTTCACTGACATTGTGATTGATATTTGGGAATGCAACAGCAGGTTCAAGGTAAACAATTCAAGTACCATTAAATGACTTGAATGGTTGTTTGCATTTTTACCCATTATTTAATTCTAAACCAATTAACAACATTACACGGGTCACTTTGTTACTAAATAATTTATGTTCAACATCCTCTTCAGGATCATGCAAAAGACACGATTTAAGTGTATATAAATATGCACACATATAAACTTAAGTAATTTTATGTCAGAATCTGGAACTTTTATTAATTGATTTAAATAATGAAAGTTATTTAACTTAAGTCTTTCAGATATACTGTTTAAAATATATATTTGTTTGAAAACTATAATTTACCTTTCTTTTAAGCATAATTTAAGATGCCGGATATCTTTTTAAATGGTATTTATTTTCTTTGTGCTGCGCCCATATGTTATCAGACAAGCTCTTTATCAGGCTGTGGGTTTTATGAACACTTATAAACACTTTCACTGTAGCGGTAGGATCGAGTGTTTAAGTACATGTTTAAGAATATACAATGTACATAGCCTGTTGCATGTTATGGGTGCAATATTTTATACATGCATTAGCTGTATAATCTGCTTTGTTATTCCTGACTGTGCGGTATGTTATGTAAATCAATAATTAACAGACTTAGTATTTATTAAGTGATGTTCAATAAATCATGTATGTATAGACGTTAAAGATCTAAGTCCCTGTTATATTGTGTCAAAAAACAACTATAATATGTAAGCTATGTTTAATTCCCTTAATTTCTACATTTATTTTTTTATCACATATACCAGAGACGTAGATCTATGTCTCTGCATATACAGTGTCTTATAAAAATGTCAACTATTTTCAGATGTTCATATAACCTTTGCAAACAGCTCTATAACTTTGTTAGGTTCTAGCATTATAACAGATATCATGAAAATTTTAAAGAAAAAGTGTGCACAATAAATAATTCAAGTTCTCGAATCCATAAATTTCTGTAATATTCTAGAAAACAGATTTCTAAGAACATTCAAATTTTTTTTAGAACAATGATTCTATAAGCCATAATTCCATAAATATTATTAATATCCCAATGAATCATGGTATGATGTTTCTCCACTTTGTAGAATCAAAATTCGGGAAGAAAATGATTATTAAACTTCAGATACAATTCTAGAACATGGTAATGTTATTAGTTGTAAAATAGTTCTTCAATAGATTGTTTCTGATTGGTCTATTTTAAAGAAATTTCTGAGCCTCCCAGAGGGAGAGTGAATGGAAGGTTGCTGGTATGTTAATCCAACAAGTTTTTTATATTTACCAAAATAATACTTGTTTTCTGAATGCAAATAGATTTAAAGATTGAAACACCTTTTTGAAACCCATTTCAATACATTATAGTTACAACTAAAAGACATGAAATCAAATGCATATACATTAGTTTAGGTACAGGGCTCAACATTAACCGAAAAACCAACCAACCAAGTACTTAGAAAATCTACTTGCCCTGAACGTAAAGCCACTTGCCAAAACATGAAATATCACATCAACTGTAAACCTCATATTTTTAATAAACCAAAATGATACACCACAAAACCTTTTTTCTTTTTGATCATTTAACACAATGATTACAGCAATTAAAGTCTAATTAAAGTCTAAATTAAATGCTCTTTGTTCTTTTTTGCACTTTTCCGGGCGGACAACTAGATTATAAAATAACTTGCCCGCACCTAACTTTTACTTGCCAGGGACAATAGGACAACCGTTAATGTTGAGCTCTGAGGTATATAGCAGTTTTTCTGACAAACAATTCGTATTATACTGGGATGAAGTACTTCGTTGACATATGTGATAAGAGTGGCAAATTATAATAAAATTAATGGTCACAATAGACATAATAATAAGTATAATCACCATGCTTATTATAGCATTCATCGTTATATTCACATTATCATCATCATTATTTGTAATCAGCATAATACTTATTCCATCATTATCCAAATAGTTGAATATTAAGTGCATCATCAACATTTTATTTTTTTTCAACATCATCATCCTTATCAATCATAATCATTATAATCATTACTTATCATCAGTATCCTAAATTTCAAAAGGCTTAAATTGATAATAACCATCACTTTAATCTTAATCATCTTCATACACTATCATAATGTGTTTAATTTTTCTTGAACTGTTCGCTCACAATTTAAGAACTTTAGCTATAGATTCCATAAATTAATTGACAAATATCATTTTAAAAAGTTCAAGAATACTGGTAAGAATTTGAGAATTTTTACTAGAATGAACTTATAGAAAAGTCTAGAAGAATTTCTGGAATCATTATAGAATATTGATTCTAGAAGCAGCCTTTTGCAATTTCTTGAATATTCTAAAAATTAATTATACATTTTTTTCTATTATTTTTACATGGTATGTTCATATAATGGAGCAGCCTATAACATTCTATATGAGTATATTTTTTTTATAATTAATCACGGACTCTAGATGATATAGGAGGTTTTTGTGTGACGTCACAAGAGGGGTTTTCCGTTACTAAAAATAGATTGGCCGTCAACTTCTTGATCGCGGCCAATTATATTGTATCAGAGTAAAGGTCGTCGGAAGACTTAATACTTACAATTTCACAAAACAAAACTATAAATACCCGTATTCTTTTTTAAAATAAGAATTTAATAAATGATATTTCAAAAATAATAAAATATATAATAATTTGAATATTATAATAAGTGGTGTGGATGCGATAGTGTTATTTTTCATCCGCGATTGAAATTTAGAGTAAGGGGTGCATTGAATCAGTCATAAAACAAAGCCCTAAAATAGCTCAATACATTTCAATCTTGAAATGTATTTTTAATTTTCTTTTACATTGAATGAATTTTCGTTTCGTTACCATTGAATGAAAATATTAATAAATTTAAGCATTCAAATTGAAAAAACACCTGCATATTTTGCAAATTGAACTGTCTTTGCATATACACGTATATTGAAAACTCGTCAGTATTGATAATGAGCGATACAAATCTAGCATTTTATGATACCATTAAATAACACATTTAATTTATTTAGCGCAAGTATTTTATATCCCTATAATGAACAATCGCCATTGCTTGTTTTCATGATGATGTTTCGAACACTGCAGTAACGCACGATCTGTACACATTATAGCAGAGTTTACATTTGCAGGTACCAGTTAAATACGTTCATTGTGTAGCAGTAAATGTGTACAATATTTTAAATGTATAGTTATTAAACACTTTATTATTATGTTTAAACTGGCTAATATATATACGTTATAGTTCCTAGCTGTTAATCCATTTCGGACAAATGTCTATTTTTAAATATGTTCAAATATTTTATTAAAGCAACTGTTAAGTTTTTGACTTAATATGTCGAGAGATGAAATGGAGTTATCATAAATTGTGTTTAATGACCAGACACATGTGGTTTATGCAGAGACCCCATACAGAGTCATACAAGTATAGGTCCCTGGGTTTATGACACACTGTTTTCTTAGTAATTGTCTGGACAGTATCCGATCATATCGATCGAGATAATTGGTTTGTGATAAACAAAGGGGCAATTAAACACTGGGTTAAAATGCTGAAACAAAGAGTGTCAAAATTGGTGTGAACAATTAAATAAAAAACATTAACATTTATCAAGAGGATTTAGTTAATCTGTAACAAGGTAAGTTTTTACAGACAAATAGGTTCAAATCAGTTTCTATATGTTGATTACATCAAATCAATCAATTTGTTGTTTGTTTTCTTCTTTATTTGTGTTCGTTCATTGGATTCAATTTAATCTGAAAGAATTTCAATTTCTGAGTATTTTATGTTCTTCAAAAGGGTCGCGAATACGTTTGTAACCTTATCACGATGCGCTTCATCAATGCAAACAATAGCAGAATGGCCGCGGTTTTGACGGCCAAAATTTGAGCATGCGCAAACGTGACGTCATTATCGGAATCCCCAAAACCTCCTATACGCTCCGTGTAATAACGTAGATATATTTATGAAATAATATGTTGAATGTGTTTAAATCAATATCATATATATAGAAGGACCACATTACAACAGCAAAATCAAATGCCATCATAACACAGTTATACAGTATGTCAGTAGAAAATGACGCGATAAAACGCACGTTTATAAAACACTTTACATGATACATGTATAATTTTGTAAGTTCTGTATAACAGCATTGTGTACACACCGGTCTTAATGACAATAACGTAGTGACGTCACCATCTTTAGAATGGTACAATAGTGAGTCACGGCTTTTTAAACCTTAAACTTCCTCAAATAATGTAGGAAATGAAAGTGAATATACATTTCAACAATTTACTTTATTTAATTATAAAAAAATGAAAAAAATAAAAGTGTATCAATGAAACTATATTTTGATAATTATTTACAATACATACATGTACGATAGCAAAACACCGCTTACATCTAGTATTTTTTGTCGCCAAAAAGAGAAACGAAAGTTAGCTTGACGTTAAACAAAAACATAACAAGAGAAACTTAAACTTACAGTCAAATGCTTTGATTGCATGATCGCTGTCATCCACGCAAATAATCACAACTTTTTCCTTCGAAGACATGTTCGCCATGTGTGCCCAAAGACTTCCTAATTTAAACGCGCTATGTTAACAGAGCGTGCGATAAACCTCTTGCACTGCGTTTTACACGCTATCGAGATTGGATCACTTGGTTTGTCAATACATGCGATCTGAAGTCCAAGCCTCAACTAGTCTAAGTAAGGGTTGCCGATATGTTGGCTGAAAAAAACTTCGTCTAGCTCGCAGAATGTCGATTTTCAATACTTTCGTCGCGGTAATCATTTATAGACGGTTCGAATTCGCAAAAAGGAATAGATATACATGAATGTTTTTGATACTATGCTATATAACATCTTCACTTCACCATGTCATGTCAGATACAGGGTGCAGGATCACATGACTTTGCGAGGTTCCTAATTACACTTAAATGGGTGTAAACAAACCGGTCAGTGGTGCTTGTTTTTCGAATAACTTTTGAAAATAATTTTTCTTAAGAATTTTAACTAGTGCATAAAAGACATATTTTTTTGCTGCTTATGGCAATGTGAAATACATCAGAATAACTTTATTTAATACGATTGTGTTCCTGTTAAAAAATTCCTTGTGTACTGCACGAATATGCTTCACGCAACGTGAAAGTTCATCACCAATTTAAGACGTTTTCAACGATCTATTCTTATACAGGCTTAAGATATCGGCACAAACTGCAAGAACAACTGTCTTTTATGCACTCAAGATTTTTGCTAATTTCAATATCTTGAGATATTTGCAAAAATAAAGTTCTTAACGGTGTGTTTACATTGCGTTCTGCCCGTGTGTAAACCCCTGAAAACCCTATTGATTCTGCACCAAGGATAGGTCAAAGTCTTCTATAAGAAGACACATGCTTGAAAAAATAAACATGTTGCTGTCGTTGTTTTGCTTTGTCTCAAATTTAAAACACTGCAGAACGCGAAAAAAGCATCGACGGTATCAAATAAAAGGACCATGTTTCTGTTGCAACCGTTTAAAGCCGTCGTCAAATTCATAGTTGGGGTTAGTACATGTTAAGCGCTTTGAAGGGAGCTATAAAGATAACATTAACATATTATCGACGGCCCAATGTGATCCGGTCGATACACAACTTGTCATCGATTTAGCGAACATAACTCGCTTCGATGACATGTGTTTGGTTATTAAAGGTTATTATATATATCATGAAATCTTGTGTGTGTGCTCAAGGTGATTGTATTACTCAGTAAACTACTTCAAACGTAGTAGTGAATAGAAGTAAAATAACGTTTTGTTTTCACCAAACGATTAACCTACTCATACATTTTCCCCTATTGCTCTAGACAAAACTAAGCTTTTGTGTACGTCAAGTTGTGTTTCGACTATTTGCAATCGTGATACATCGGCTATCTCGGATTCCTCCGCAAGTTATGGAATAAATCGTCTGCTGATCCAGAGTGGACTATTTGTTTAAACATTCGATCATATTCGCTAAATGAGCATACAACATGTACACATGATCAATACAAGTTGAACAGAGATTTTGATAGCTGTCGATGAAATATCCTTATTAACAAGAGAAAAACATTGTGTTTAAAAATCAGAGTTAAGTAAAAGTTTTTCTGACATATCTTCACGATTTGTTAGATGGTTTTTGAAACAAACTAGGGTTGTTTTGCCTTATAAAGAGATGATGTTTGTTTGCGGCACTGCATGTTGAACTTTAACCACGTTTGAAATAAATTGCATTCAAGAAACTTGCATATATGGTTCGAATATTTCCAAATCGTTACATGTTTAATAACACGATACACAACTCGTATGACCCAGTTGACAATGATCATGCAGTCTTTATGAATGAAAACTCCAGTTGTAAAGACACACCTCCGCATTGGACCAATGAAATCACTCGTGTGTTTAAAATGTCAGTTAGTTGAATTGTATGTAAACAAAGGTTTCAAACGGCGCTGGGCAGTTAGTCTTGATGCATAATGTAACGACAATAACGTTAATTATGTTTTTTCATACGTTTTATTGAATTATGGTATCGAGGTACGTAAAACTTTGTCGGGAAGATGCCCTTTACTCCTTGAAGATTTCAGTCTTAAAGACTGCATGATCATTGTCAACTGGGTCATGCGAGTTGTGTATCGTGTTATTTCTTAAAAGTTGACCCAGCAATTGTAAAAATATTGCAAGACATATACATTTCCAGAAAAGAAATTCATTTCTGCGTTGAATAAGACCGAGATCGTGAAAATCGCTGCACAATTGATGAAGAAATGGCTGTTCAAAGCGATGCACCCCGTTTTGGGGTGATTTTGAGTTGCATACCTTTTTATATATATATTTGATAGTGAATTATTTTTTTTTTCAGATAAGTAAATTTTTCGTTATAATATGATTATTTATAATTCAAAATGATGTTTTCACTAATTAATATCATAGCCACACGCTAACCACCTGTGCACGGAAATGGCTAATTTTTCTCCATTTTGAATAAAAATTTATTTGAATATGTTTAATTTGATATAATATTTAATATATCCGTACCGAATGTATATATATATATATATATATATATATATATATATATATATATATATATATATATATATATATATATATATATATATATATAATATATATATAAACGAATTCCCAAGATTGTTGTTTCTTCACGTTGAAATTGGAATTAATAAGAATCGCAAATGGGAGGAACATCGCAAAAGAGCAATCCGGCAAATTTATGAACAAATGTCCGCAGAAAATGCAATCCTTTGAGTATATTTCCATAAGAATTGCATGTAAGAGATCATTTATATCATCGTAATACAATAAAGTGATTACATATCTACTCGGAAATCATGGAGGCTTTGAATAAATCCGGATCTGCAATTCAATTAATTCATAAAGAAGCTTTGTAATATTGTTATGAAGTTGTTAAACATGTATTGTAAATTTGTGAACATTGCATTTTTCTTATTCCCAGTTGCTCACGAATATTGCTATCATCTTGGGTTTGTCTCAATGCTCAGTGAGATTAGATGATTGTGTCCTTGAACTTTGACATATCCATTTGTCATAGATCAGGGCCAGTGATCTCAATCCTCAGTTAGATTGCTCGATCCCGTTCTCGAATGTTGACATGCATATTGGCCAAGAGCTTTGAACAGTGCTCCCATTCGTCAGTGAGATGCGTCACTGTCCTCGAACGTTGCCATTTTCGGTAAGGCACATATGCTTAAGTTTACTTAGACAAAGCCTTAAATTGTTCAATAACTAGATCATGAGTTTAGATACATTTTACGACAAAATATATAGTTTAATGTTCTGCTTTACCCTTGAATGTACATCATATCTTGATGTTGTAAAAACCTTCGTAAGTATTATGTTTAATCAAATGGAATGAAAATTCATTTAAATATTTACCTTACAAAACAGTGTTGAGAATAACAATTTGGCTATGCTTAGTTATAAAGTTTTGAACATAAGAATTTCCGTGTGTACATATAGAGTTGGTTTGTTTGTTTGGCTTTGTTTTATGTATCATTGAACTTTTGTGTGTTCTGAATGTCATGTTACTGTATTACTAAGTTAACTACTTCACAATTGGTATAATAGTTGTTTGATTTCCCAGGAAAATTGTTACTCTTATTTTTCTTGCTGACCGTAAACTTTGTTTTGGGTCCCCAAAATGAGTTTGCGATGGCTTTACAACATTCGATCGTTCTTATGAGCTTAACAAACGTTTACATAACAAGAAACACAAAGTTTCAATGAAATTTTAAAGATTTATGTTCTTGTTAATCCTAATGAACGCCGGAAATATCATTTATGTAGCAAAATATAGTTAACTTAGAAACATTCTTCGAGATATCTGCACGATTTTTGTGGATGTTAATGGAAGCACACAACTTTTATTTAGCTTTTTGGAGAGATCATGTTCGCTTCCGGATACTACGTATTCCACATAAACTCAAAACGCCCACATTTAAGATTTTCATTCAGGAAACCTGCATATATGTTTGGAATAATATTTCCAAGTCAATGTTTTCCAATTTTTCACAACATGATTTAACTCGCACTTGCATGTGGATAAATAATTATACGCATGGGTCTCGTGATAATAACAATTTGTGGATCGCATATTTTAATCAGCATCAATCAGTGTTAAATCGTGGGTTTCCATTCGTGAAACAGTTTAAAGCAACAATCCGGAGGTATTTTATCCGTACATGAACTGACGTTACGTGATTTTAGATCCTTTATACTTTATTCCCGAGACGATAGCGTCTGCGTGTTTTTACCTGTTGCGCATTAAAACAGAGTTTCGGTGAGAACTTACAAATAACTGTTTTCGCAATAAATACGCGTAAGCAACTTTAGTATAACAGAAATTCATTGAAAAAGCTATTCGACGCTAAAAGAAACAACCTGCCATGGGCTTTCATTCAAATAAGGTTTCAGGAAATCAATGTTTAGCAAGCAATAACCTTAGAGTCAATTAGATGATTCTTGCTGATCAATTCTTCAGTGCTTAAATTAGTCTCTATTAGTATTGACAACCCTGACCGAATCGCTATAACGATGCTAACTTTTTTCCTGATAAGGCACACGTCAATTATGAACAGGGAACATTACTTTCAATTACATCCAAAGAAAGTGTCATCCGCAAGTTATTCGAATATCTTAACCTTTCGTCGACCTTGAACATTTTATTGCAAACGAGGCTTTCCGCGAGACGTAGATCAATGAAATACAGGATTCTTGTTTCAAGAAACGCCAATTCAGGGAAGCAAATACGTTGTAATGTAACATCCAAAAACATTTAGGGAGAAACTTTAAATATAATAACCATATAATAATATCAATATATTAAACACAATTTAATGGAACTATGTCGAAGGGAACAATAGACAAAGTCTTTAAAAAAACGTTTAATTTGAAAAATATAATTGCAGACAATAGCGGATATTCAGGTTTGGACAGCGTTATATACCAAGCTTGATAGAGCAGCTGGTTATAGCGGTTATTTCGTTGTAAGGATCCAAAGTCGAGTGCGATACACACTTGTTTTTTTTTCTAACTTTTTGCTTAATATGTGTTTCTGCTCATTTTATATTACATTAGATTTGATAAACACAATGAATATTTTTGTTGCAAAAATAATTTTCAAGTAGGAATAAAGTGATGTTCCTTGCCGCATTAATCGTGTTAATTATACTGGCATACATGTGGCCTTTACTAACTAACTTTGACTAAACGCAACATTAAAAACGATTTGACATTGGTTATTCTACTTTCAAATAACTTAAACTTAATGTATAACATGTGCTATATTTTGTTTGCTCGAGTTCTATTGGCGGGACATTTTACAAGGACGTCGTCATTCTAACGATACAAAGCTTCTTTAGACCACATAAAAGACATGTATCGATTATTACTGCACACTAAGATTGATGTTTTGTTTTTTTAAACCATAATTTCAAAACTAGATTTTCTCAAGGTGGTTGATAAGACAGAAATTGAAGGTATGTTTCTGATGTTAATTAAAACCACTAGTAGGCATAAATATAAATATGAATTGAAACAAACATCAAATATATTAGAGAGACTTAGCTAGTTATTGCACCTGGTAAATCATAGAATTGAGAATTCATGGCATGCAGGATAAATTAATTAAATGAATGTATATTATAGTGGGATTTTGTGATGGTACGTATTGAACTAGTGTTTCTATTGTAACTTAATAGAAGCATTATGTTGCTGAATCGCATGTGTTACTTGCAAGTATTATTAAGTCTGCGAATAACCAAAAGAGATTTCGCTACCTTTAAACTCTTCCCTTATTTGTCGATAATTGTTGTTAAATTCAAAAGCGCGAGAATGCTTTTAACAGGCCATAGTTTGGCACGTGTATTCGGAATACGTTTAAACATTTCCACTAAACAGCTATGAAATACATGCACTCATTAAATTCGTAGCGTAAATTTTCCGAACCGAAATTGAAAAATTCATACACACAGATAAATTCCCATTATTTTTGTTTTCTTGTTGGTATTTGAAATTATACGAATCTCACATTTTGGGAGGAAACTACCTAAAGGGACCTGTTCACAGATTTTGGCATGTTTTTTTATTTTTTGTCATAAAATGCTTTATATTGATAAATGTAAGCATTAGATTAAAAAAGCTCCAGTAAAAAAACAGGAATATAATTAAACCAATGACCCCTGAAGTAAAAGTCCATCGCTTAGACCACTCGGCAATCCATGTTCATGCTATGAGTGATGTATTTTATACTTTATATAACCAATCATCGTAGCATCACAACATATAACGACAAGAACAGAAGTTCTCTCCAAATTATTCAAACGTTTCGCGTTACAACGCTTTATAATTAAAGTTTTTAAATCGCCAAGGATGCGTGTAAAGGATATTTTAGAACATGGTAAATGTTCAGTATCAATGTTTCCTCACAATCACTATAACGAAAATTTGTGAATCTGAAACATTTTTATTTTATATTGTCAATTTACCAAAACGTGAAAAGGGCCCTTTAAAAGAACAGATGTCATCAGAGAAAGCTAGTGGTGTCTTTATATTTTTCCATGAAAATTGACCGTAAGATATAATTTAAACCATCGTAATTCAATATACTTATTACATATCTAGTCGGAAATGGTTGATTTGAATACACCCGGATGGTCACTTCATGCCAATTGATATGTTGTATTTACATGATTGTGAGGAAAAAGTAAAATTTTTATTGTGTATTTGCATATTGCTACAATTAATTAAAGTTATTCACGAATAGTTATTTCATGTTGTTTTTAACTTCGTGATCCTAGTACTCAGTTTGATGGGTCGATCCCGTTCTCGAAAATTTGACACATCAATTGGCTATAGGCTGGGCCAGATTATCAAATCTTAATGAGATGGGTCCATCTCGTTATCAAGTTGTAACAGATCCATTAACCAAGCGCCGGGACCTGTAATCTCAATCGTTAGTGAGATGGATCGATCTTGTTATCAAATTGCAACAGATCCATTAACCAAACGCCAGGACAAGTGATCTCAATCCTAAGTGGGATGGATCCATCCAGTTCTCAAATTAAAACAGATTTATTTACCAAACGCCAGAACCTGTGATCTAAATCGTCAAAGAGATGGATTCATCCCGTTCTCAAAGTGTAACATATAAATTAACCAAACGTCGGGACCAGTGATCTGAATCCTCAGTGAGATGGTCTATCTCGTTATCAAGTTGTAACAGATCCATTAACCAAACGCCGGGACCAGTGATCTAAATTCTCAGTAATATGGGTTCATCCTGTTCTCCAATTGTTACAGATCCATGAACCAAGCGCATTGACATGTGATCTAAATCTCAGTAAGATGGGTTCCTCCCGTCCTCGAACTTGACATGTACATTGAACAAGAACCGGACCACGTGATCTAGATCCTCCGATGGATTGGTCGCTTCTGTCCTCGAACGTTGGCAGTTTCACATAGACACATAATCTTTAGCGTACTGAGACAAAGATCTAGCTTAATTAACATAGCTCATTATCCTACAATACTGTTCACGAAATAATAAGCAATAAGTTAATTAAGTTAACTATTACTTACTTCTTTTATGTAAACCAAATCTGAAAATTATACAGATTTACGTGTGTCCAGTTTATTATGTGTGATCAAATGTGGTTAACCACTCCGGAAAGAATTGTGAATAAATAGATGTTGTTTTTTTAAATTTATAAACGATTTAAAATTAGAAGTTCCTATTGTAAATTTTATGACAAACTGTTGGTTGTATTCATAGAAGAACACCCCTAGCTTTCTTACGCTTTTCTTTGATGGGTAACTGTGTTATATTGTTTGATTTGTGTTGTCAGTACGACATTGGCGCTGTATGGATTTATTTCTGTTCGATCTATGTTTGCCTTAATGCATGCACTTTACATAGAATTTTTGACCTGTGACCTTGTTAT
Source organism: Dreissena polymorpha (assembly GCF_020536995.1). Lineage (NCBI taxonomy): Eukaryota > Metazoa > Mollusca > Bivalvia > Myida > Dreissenidae > Dreissena > Dreissena polymorpha. The sequence goes on along the minus strand of NC_068359.1, from coordinate 44,947,768 downwards.
ATGTATCATTATAATCTTGTGTGAAAGGAATGGCGTCTTGCCTATTGTATGACTCAATAAATTGCTTAACATTTTGTAACTCTTTTACGTTCTTAATCGTACAATAGTTGTTTGTCATTTAACCGACCCACCCAGGCCTTCTGTCACCATTATTTTTGATGTCGAACACTGCCTTTTTTGGCACCCCAGATTATTTGGCGATCATTTCCAACATTTGATCATATATAGTAAATTTGTACATATAAACAAAGACAAGTTGCAAAGAGTTTTGAAATATTTCTGTTACTGAATAATGATAATTAACGTGGGAAATAACTTGTATTTAGTAAAACTAACTAACAAAGTTTTGCCAAGCTATCTACACAATTTTTTGATATGTTCTTAGAAAACAAATAAAGATGTTTGGCCTTATACGGTACTTCATGTTCCACACATAACTTATTACGACCACGTTTGAAATAAATTGCATTCAGGAAACCTGCATAAATTGTTGGAATATTATTTCAAAATTGATGCAGGTTTTCCTATGCTTCAATCCTGAATTAACTGACACGAGCATATGGATAAATAATTATACGAATGCGTTTCGTAATAATAAATAACATTTGTTGATCACATATTTTCATCAGCATCAAACCGCGCTCAATCGTTTGTTTCCATTTTCATAACAATTGAGAACTTCTTTCCGGATGTAATGTATCCGCTTATTAATGGATGATAGGTGATTTTCTATCATTCATATTTTATGACCGAGACGATACCATTTGCATTTTTCTAACAGTTTCGTAGAGAGCTTATAACGCAGTCGCACTAAAGGCATATTATTAACGTAAGTGTAAAGGTAATCTAAGAAGTCATTTATAAAAAAAACAACACTAGTCGACGATTAAGGCAAAGTTCCTGATCCAGCTGTAGTTTTCTCTAATGCTTATATATTATTCAACAATTAATGTTAAAAAAACTCTAACCATGGAGTCGGTCAAAATGTATATTGAAAAATGCTTCAGAGCTTAAAATAGTCTCTATTAGTATCGACAACCCTTACCAAAGAACCTTAACGATGCTTTATTGCTTGCCTGATACGGTTCGAGTCAATAATGAAACCAGAACAACACGTTATTCGATTTTCTTAAACTTATTTCGGCTATTAAGTTATATCGCAATAGAGACCACTTTTTTAAGACGTTTTTTAATGAAATACTGAAAACTAATTAAAACAAGAGATGTGTTTGTCAGAAACAAAATGCCCCTTTTTCGCCGCTTTAAAATAAAATTTCAATATATCATTTGGCAGGTTTAGAAATTATCTCCCTTTAAAAGCGTATTACTTCCCGTGGATTGTATTTTTCGACTTTTGACCTTGAAGGAAGATCTTGACCTTGACCTTTCACCACTCAAAATTTGCAGCTTCATGAGATACACATGCATGCCAAATATCAAGTTGCTATATTCAATATTGAAAAAGTTATGGCTAATGTTAAAGTCTTCTGACGGACACACAGACAGACATAAAAACGGACTGACAGTTCAACTGCTATATGCCACCCTACCGGGGGCATTAAAATGCCTATTACAAAGAACAAAATAGTTTGTCAGAGTAACAATGTCAAAAATGGTAACACATAACATATAATAACCATAAAATAATATCAATACATGTAATACATTTTAATTTGAAAATCTCATTTAAAAAAACCCCAAAAGGGAACACATTTGACATTGACAGAAAAATACTGGCATTTAAAAACGGTATCTATAGGTTGGGCAGCTCGATAACGCAGACGGTAGTATCGGTGTCTACGTTCATTTCTTTGCATGGCTCAAACGTTGTGAATTTGATACTTCCTTGGGATTTTATTTGTCAACTTTGCTAATGGGTTTATATCGAATTTATCACTTTGTATGATATTAGATAAATTAAAACAGTGAATATGGCTTGGTCAAGTGAACCTATGAGAAAAAATACATTGCGGTTTGATTAATGCTTTCATTGACGCATTAATTGTATTAATTATACTGGCATTCACTTTGTCGTAGGTGTTTAAGATGAACCTTACCATCAATTAACTTTGACTAAACGGCAATATATAGTATGGTTTCAAAACCAAAACCATCAACCTTGGTTTTCAATCAAGACAATCAATAAATGCTCTGTATGTTGTGTACAGAAACTTTTTTAAGTTTATACTTTTTCGAATTACGACGATTTTGTGAAATTCCCCTTTGGCAGAAACGGTACCACGAAATATAAAACATGCTTTGCGTTTAGTAAAAATTAAATAACACATTAACACATGTAAAATCGTTTAAAGTGTCTTTTGCAAATTGTAATACAAAGAAAAGCAGTGCAACAACTCTTACACGATAATGATTTCACGAGTAAATGGCTTAATAAGTACGATAATCAATCAGGAAAAGTGAACGCCAAGTCAACTGACATCAGACATCACAATATATATTTAATAAGTCAGTGTCAAAATTATTAATGGAAAGCAAAGGCACGGCACACATTTTCTATCATCAAACAATTCGTCTATTGCTTCCATCTCCGAGCAATCTGACTTAGTTGCCATATATTATTTCGAACTCATGCATTTTCCGAAATCAAAGATATTTCGGAATTCCTGAGTACTTCATTCCATTTGATAAAAACGTGGCATGTTTATTATTCATGCAATTGATCGACATGTCCTAATTGGTTCATCAAACTGCAACATTGGTTGAATTGAAAGAAGTGAGATAACTATTTTTAGAAAAGCAGTCAATCCTTCTGTTTATCTGTCATGACATAAAACTAGAGGTCTTAACGATTTTTGATTAGACCGACTTTGCAGATGAGTTTCTTATTTAATTGAAACCCCTTTTTGGTATTTATATGAAATAAATAATGGAAATAAACAGCACATATATTCTGAAGGTGTGTCTATCGTCGTTCTTTTATTTACGAAACGTTCAAGAAACAAGACAACGAGGCTTAATCAGGTTAAGTTATTCACAATTGTGTGGATTTTTGTTTTCATCCGGTAAACCAAAGACCGTCCGATTGCAGAATTAATGAACTTTATGAGCATCGATTATAATGGGCTTTTGTAAATGTATTGAACAAAAATTATATCGTACTAGCATTAGCGTGCTGGATCGCACATGTTCATCAAGTAATTATTATTTATGCGAATACCAAACACGCCATTGGCTACCTTTAATAATAATTGTCATTGAGTTGGCGAATTATATTATTGTCTCATAATATTACATAGAGCGAAAGTGCTTTTGATAAGCCATAGTTTGTCACGTTTATCCGAAGCTCGTTTAAACATTAAAACTTAAAAGCTTTCATTTGCATTTATTAATTTCATTCGTAACGTAATATAGTCGTTCCGAAACAGAAAAATATCATGCATACAGAGGAATTCCAACGCTGCTTTTCCTCTTCTTGGCAAGGGCAATAATACGAATCGCATTTTTTTTTGACTGGAAACTTCGCAACAGAACAATGCAAGTTTTCAACAAGTTTCCTTAGATAATGTTAGTGGTTGTGTATCTTTTTACGAGAATCGACCGTAAACTACTTTACAATTGTCAGCCTTTTTTGACGTGAAAAAAAAAACAAGTTGAGTTTGCGATCGCTCTCACAACATCCAATAATTTACGTTTTATAAATGTATAACTATAAACAAAGAAAAGAAACGGTTCAAATATATATTTGAACGATTTTTGTCACTGATGGTCCGAATTAAATTAGGGAATATCTTTGTGCTATGTAAAACATTGTTAACATAGAATACTTTAGAGAGATATCTACATGATTATTTTAGATGTTCGATGAAACAAACAACTGTTGTTTGGCCTTATGGGTAGATAATGTTTGCTTCCGGGCACTACGTGTTCAACATAAACTCAATACGACCACGTTTAAAATTAAATTGCATTCAGGAAACCTGCATATATATTTGGAATAATGTTTCCAGATTGATCCTTGTTGTCCTATGTCGTATGGCATGATTTAACTGATGCATGCATGTGGTTAAATAATTATACGCATGGGTCTCGTGATAATAAATTGTGGATCGAATATTTTCATCAGCATTTATCACCGTTAAATCGTCGGTTTCCATTCGTGAAACAGTTTAAAGCTACAATCCGGGGGTAATTTACCCGCACATTATCTGATGTTACGTGATTTTCGATCCTTTATGCTTTTTTTCCGAGACGATAGCCTTTGCAATTGATTCCACCTGTTGCGCATTACAACAAAGTTTCGTGGAAAACTTATAACTGATTTCGCAATACATGCGTGTTATCAACTTTAGTATTAAAGCGATTATGCTAGTCCTTACAAAACTATGACGTATAGTTTTGTAAGAACTTGCATAATTGCTCGCTACATAGGACTTGCTCGCTAAAATAAAAACACGCTGCCGTGTGCTCTCATTCCAATATAGATTCAGAAATTCAAAGTATAACAAGCATTTACTTTGGGGTCGATTGGAAGATTCATGCTGAACTATTTTTAAGAGCTTAAATTAGTCTCTATTAGTATCGACAACTCTGACCGAATCGCTTTAACAATGTTCACTTCCTTGCCTGATAAGGCCCCAGTCAATAATGAAAAGGAAACATTAAGTTAAATTACATCAAAAGAAAGTAGCATCTGCAAGTTATTTTTTTAGTTTGGACCACATACAAGGCCTTTTTCGATTATGGGGACTACACAGCAATATTGATTGTTTAAAATCAGAGTTCCTTAGGTGGTTGATACTACAGACATTTTAGGTATATATCTCATGTTTATTTAAAGCACCAGTAGGTATGAATATAAAATACGAATTGAAACCAACACAAATATATTAAAGAGGCTTTACTAGTTATTGCACCCGGTAAATCATAGAATTCAGAATTCATAGAATGCAGAATAAATGTACTAAATGATTGTGTATTATATTGGGATTGTGTGATGGTAGGTACCGAACAAGTGTTTCTTATGTAACAGAATTCAAGCATTATGTTGCTGAATCGCATGTGCTACTTGCAATTATTATTCTTTGTGCGAATAACCAACACGGATTATGATAATGTTTAACTCCTAATTTATTTGTTGATAATAAACAATAGAAAGAAAAAGTGCTTTTAACAGGCCATAGTTTTGCACGTGTATTTAAAATACGTTTTAACATGGCCACAATACACCTTTGTATTACATGCATTTAATTCGTAGCGTAAATTTGCCGAAACAAAATTGAAAAATTCATGCACACAGATGATTTCCCATTATTTGCGTATTCTTGTTGGTACTGAAATAATACGGATCGCAAATTTTCTGAGGAAACCATTTGAAAGAGTAATGCATTTTATGAACAAATCTCCTCAGAGAATGGTTTTGGCGTCTTAATATCTTTCCATGAGAATTGACCGTAAGGGATCATTTATACCATCGTAATTAACTTATTACATATCTAGTCGGACATAATGGTTGATTTGAATAAACCCGAATAGTCAAATATCTAGTAGGAAATTGTTGATTTGAATAAACACGGATGGTCAATTCCAAATATGTTGTAATATTTAGGAAATAGTAAAACTTGTATTGTGCAAATTGCATCTTTCTACAGTGAATCAAAGTTATTCACGAATAGATCTGTCCTGTTGGTTTTAACTCGGTGCTCTTAGTCCCTAGTGTGGTTGGTCGATCTCGTTCTCGAACTTTTACATGTAAATGAAACAAAAACCGGACCAAGTGATCTCAATACTTCGAGGGATTTGCCGCTCTTGTCCTAGAATGTTTTCTCACCCAGGCCTTTTGTTACCTTTGTTTTTCGTGTCAAACATTGTTGGTACTCCAGATTATTTGTCGATCATTTCCAACATTTGATCATATATGCTAAATATTTACTTATAAACAAAGACAAGGTGCACAGAGTTTTGAAAGATTGCTGTAACCGTGCATCATAATTAACGTGTGAAATAACTTGTAGTTATTAAACTACCTAACAAAGTTTTGCTGAGCTATCTACACGATTTGTGGCTATATTTGAAGAAAATTAACAACCAATGTTTGGCCTTATGTGCTGCATCGTGCTCCACACATATATTACTACGACCATGTTTGAAATAAGTTGAATTCAGTAAATCGGCATGTATATTTGGCATTATATTTCAAAATCGATGCATGTTTTCCTATGCTTCATATCCTGCATTAACTCACAAGTATATGGATAAATAATTATACGAATGCGTCTCATGATAATAAATAACATTTGTTGATCACATATTTTCATCAGCATCAAACCGCGCTTAATCGTTTGTTTCCATTTGTAGTAAAATTGACATCTTCTATCCGGATGTATCCGGATGTAATGTATCCGATTATGAGTGCATGATACGTGATGTTCGACCATTCATACTTTATTCCCGAGACGAAACCTTTGCAATTTTCTAACAGTTTCCTAGAGAGCTTATAACGCAGTCGTAATAAAGGCACATTATAAACGTAAGTATAAATGCAATCTCAGAAGTCATTTATAAAAAAAAACACTATTCTACGATAAAGGCAAAGCTCCTGATCAAGCTGTAGTTTTCTCTTATGCTTATATATTATTCAACAAGCAATGTTTAAAAAACAATAACCACGGAGTCGGTCGAAATGTACATGCTGGAAAATGCTTCAGAGCTTTAATTAGTCTCTATTAATATCGACAACGCTGACCAAAGAACCTTGACGATGCTATTTTGCTTGCCTGATACGGTTCGAGTCAATAATTAAACCAGAACAACACGTTAAATTACATCTAAAAATAGTCATATTATGTGCACGTTATTCGATTGTCTTAAACCTATTTCTGCCTTGAAGTTATATCGCAAAAGAGACTATTTTTTAAAGACGTACATGAATGAAATAGTGAAAACTAATTTAAAAAGATGCCTACTGCAAAGAACAAAATAGTTTTCAGTGAGACAATCTAAAACAAAAATGGTAACAAATTACATACAGTAATCATAAAATCATATCAATACATTTTAAATTAAAAATGTCATTTAAAAGAGCCACAAAAGGGAACAACTTTTACATTGACAGAAATAATACTGTTATAACGGATATCTCTAGGTTTGGCAACGTTATTAACCAAGCTCGATAACGCAGTCGGTAATATCGGTGTCTACACTCATTTTTTTGCAAGACTCAAAAGTTGTGAATTTGATACTCCCTTTGGGATTTTGTGTAAACTTTGCTAATGGGATTATATCGAATTTATCACTTTGTTTAATATTAGATTTATTAACACAGTGAATATGGTTTGGTAAAGTGACCTTATCTGCAAACAATACATTGCGGTTCGTATAATGCGTTCTTTGGCGCATAAATTGTGTTTTTCATATACTTGTAAACATGTTGTCGTAGGTATTCCAGATAACTTACCATCAGCACTTCCCTTTAAAAATTACTTTTACTAAACGGCAATATATATTATGGTTGTAGAAATAAAATCATCAACCTTGGTTTTCAATCGACATAATCGTGTGTAGAAACAGTAACATGAAATATAATACATGTTATGCATTAAGTTAACATTTTAAAGCACAATAACAAAAGTAAAATCGTTTTAAATGTAATTGCTGATATGAATTTTGTAAGTTGTAATTCAAAGATAAGTAATTGCAGCAACTCTTACACAATAAAGATTTCATGTGTAAATGGCTTAATAAATACGATAATTAATCAGGAAGAGTGCACGCCAATTCAACTGACATCAGACATCACAATATATATTTAATAAATCAGTAATATTAATGGAAAGCAAAGGCACGGCACGCATTTTCTAACATCAAACAATATGTATATAGCTTCAATGTCAGAGTAATCTGAAGCCTTGACTTACTTGCCATATATTATTTCGAACTCATGCATTTTCCGAAAACCAAGATATTCCGGAATTCCTAAGTACTTCATTCCCATTGATTACAATGTGGCATGTGTATTATTCATGCAATTGATCGACAGGTCCTGATTGGTTCATCAAACTGCAACATATGTTGAATTGAAAGAAGTGAGATAAGTGAGATAGAGAATGGAAGTAGTCAATCCTGTTTATCTGTCATGACATAAACTAGAGGTCTTAAATATTTTTGATTAGACAGACATTGCAGGTGAGCTTCTCTTGTTAATCTAAACCTTTTTTCGTATGAATATGAAATCAATAATGGAAATAAACAGCACATCTATTTTGAATATGTGTCTATCTTCGTTGTTTGTATTCACGAAACGTACAAGAAACAAGACAAAGAGGCTTCACTTGGTTTAGTTTTGCATATATTTATGGATTTTTGTCATCAGGTAGACCAAAGACTACGATTGCAGAATCAATGAACTAAATGAGCATAGATTATAATGGGCTTTTGTGAAGGTATTGAACAATGATTATATCGTTCCAGCATTATCTTTCTGGATCGCATATGTGCTGCATGTAATTGTTACTTGTGCGAATACCAAACATGCCATGTTTAACTATAATTGATATTGACTTGGTGAATTATATTATAATTAATTGTCTTATAATATATCATAGAGAGGAAGTGCTTTTGATAAGCCTTAGTTTGTCACGTGTTTCCGAATAAGCCTTAGTTGTCACGTGTATCCAAAGAACATTTAAACATACTTGAAAGCTTTCATTCGCATTTATTCATTTAATTCGTAACATAATATAGCCATTCAAAATTAGAATCATACATACAAATGAATTCCCACGATGATTTTCCTTCTCTTGGCATGGTAAATAATACGAATCGCACTTTTTTTAAGGAAACTTCGCAACAGACCAATGCAAGTTGTGACCACGTTTTCTTAGAGAATGTTAGCTTACGTGTATCTTTCCACGAGAATCGACCGTAAACTCCTTCACAATTGGTAGCCTTTTTACGTAAAAAGACCCAAGTTGAAATTGTGATCGCTTTCACAATATCCAATCATTTTCGCTGTAAAATTGTACATATAAACTAAGAAAAGGTTCAAATATATATTGTTAAAATTTCTGTCACTGATTGTCCGATTAAAATGAGATTATATGTTGTGTTAAGTAAAATGTAGTTAACATACAGAAGTTTAGCGAGCTGTCTAGACGATTTTTCGGATGTTCGTGGAAACGAACAACTGCTGTTTGCCCTTATGAGTAGAAATTTTTTGCTTCCGGGTACTACATGTGCAACATAAACTCAATTAAATACGACCACGTTTAAAATAAATTGAATTCAGAAAACCTGCAAATATATTTGGAATACAATTGCCAAATCGATCTATCTTGTTCTATGTTTAATGGAATGATTGAACTGATGCAAGCATGTCGATAAATAATTATACGCATGGGTCTCGTGATAATAATTTGTGGATCGCATATTTTCCTCAGCATCAATCAGAGTTAAATCGTGGATTTCCATTCGTGAAACAGTTTAAAGTTACAATGCGAAAGTAATTTAACGGCAAATTAATTCATATGACGTGTTTTCGATCCTTTATACTGTATTCATGAGACGAAAGCCTTTGCATTGTTCTACCTGTTGCGCATAACAACAGAGTTTCGTGGAAAACCCAAAATATTTTTCGCAATACAGGCGCGTTATCAACTAAATTATGAAAGCAATGCTCGAACTCATTTGAAAAGTTTTTCGACGCTTAAGAAACGTTAATTAACAAAATGCCGTGGGCTCTAATCCCTATATAGTTTCAAAAATCAATGTATAAATAGCAATAACATCGGAATCGCATCGAAGGTACATGCTGGAGAATGCTTTAGATCTTAAATTGGTCTTTATTACTATCGACAACCATGACCGAATCGCTTTTATGGTCCTGACTTGCAGGCCTGATAAGGTTATAGTCAATAATTGAACTGGAACACCACGTGAAATTACATACAAAGAACGTTTTCTGTGCACGATATGCGATTTTCTTGAACTTTCGGCGACTTTGAACTCATGCATTTTTGCGATACTTTGATATTCTGGACTCTCTTGTCCAAAAATGCATATTTAATAAAGCAAAATATGTTGTCAGTGTAACACTCGAAACAATAAAGAATAATTAAATATATATATGATCTGGCACGAGTTGTCATATCATACCATATTTTATTAAACGAGTTCAGGAATTTTGTTAGTAAGCGAGCCTTTGGCGAGCCTACTAACGAATTTCCTGGACGAGTTTAATAAAATATGGTATGATATGACAACGAGTGTCTGATCTTTTTTATCAAATGATTTTAAATGAGCAAATTAAATAAATATTTACGCAAACATAATGATAAATCCCGAATGTTGTTTACATTTCGTAACGTCATTTGACGCATTGCAGCAAAATAACAAAATGGTATTGGTCATTAAACGAAAACTAAGCCAATGAAAACGCTTTAAAATGTTGTATTACACATGTGTTATATAAAAAATATGTAATGGTTTTATCACATGGGGAAAAGGGTATAGCATGTGATAAAACAAACACACCGACTTTACACAAAATGAATAATAATATTAGTAATAACGGATACCCATATGTTGCACATGGTTCTTTACAAAGCTTTAAAGCGGCCTCTACTGTAATTTCTTTGTATGACTTCAAGAACGTGAAATAGATACCCACGTGTGGTTTATTTGTGTTTTACCTTAATTTGTGTTGATGTATTTATATCGAATTCCTCATTTTGTATCACGTAAGATATGAGTGACACAAAAATATGGGTTGTTGAAATGAATTTATGTAAAAATTTGATTTAAATTTCTGTTGGAAACCAGTTTTCATTTCAGTATTGATGATGTTTATGATACTAAAGCATAAAGGTTGTCAACTAGAAACACTACTATAAATACTTATCTTTACACATTTGACTAAAAGTTAAGATGGATTATGGTTTCACAAACAAAACCATCATCCGTGTTTGCAATCACGATAATCGATAATTTTGTTGTGTACATAACCTTTTTGTAGTTGATACTTCTAAGAATGACGACGATTTTGTAGAATGTACCTTTTATAGAATTTGAGTACCGCGAAATATAAACATGTAATGCATTTAGTAAAGGGAATTTTATGCTAAAATAACCAATATAAAATCGCATTTAATGTCATCGCTGCTGCATTCGCATAAGTGAGTTGTAATACAATCCATATGAGTCTAACAACTCATACATGATACAGATTTAAAAAGTAAATAACTTAATAAATAAGATACTCAGTCTGGAAAAGTGCCACCAAGTCTATCAAATGAGACATCACAATATATATCTAATAAATCCATGTAAATGTGCTCAATAGCATCGACCCTGCACACATTTGCTAACATCAAACAGTTTGTGTATTGATTCCTTTTCAGAATAATGTCGATCTATTTACCATATTTAATTTCGAACTCATGCCCCTTCCGAAATCCTAGATATTTCTGATTTCCTGAGAACTTCGTAGCAATTGATTACAATGTGGATTTTTTAGCATTCATTCAATGTATCGACAAGTCCTAATTGGTTCATCAAACTGCGATGTTTGCTGTTTTATAGAAAGAGATATTTATTTCCGGAATGAAAGCAGTCAATCCTTTTGTTATTAGTTTATGACATTAAACAAGAGTTTCTCAAGACGGCTAATAAGAGAGACATTGCAGGTGGGTTTCTTGTTTTTATTAAACTCACTTTAAGATATAAATATGACACCACAAATTGAAACCAAAAGCAAATAGATTCAAAAGGTGTGTTTATATGTTGTTGTTTTTTCGTATTTACGAAACGTACAAGAAACAATAAACACAGGCTTAACTGGTTTAAGTTTTCTAATTATAAATAGAATGTGTTATTACATCCGGTAAACCATAGAATTGCGATTGCAGAAAGCATTTATGAGTATATATTACAATGGGCTTTCATGAAGGTAGGTGTTTAACCAACATTTTCTTTGTTTGGTCAAATTAAACATATATATTTTAACAGGCCTTTGTTTGTAACATGTATTCGAAACACGTTTTAAAATGACCCACGTAACAGCTTTCAGTTACATGCACGGTACTATTTAAATTCGAAATTCGAACCGACATGGAAATATTCATACATGCAGATGAATTTCCACGATATTTTTCCTTCGTGTCGGCATTGGGAATTATACGAAGCGCATATGATTTGAGACATGGCAAAAGAGCAAAGCAATTTTTGAACAAACTTCCTCAGAGAATGCTATCTCTTGAGTACTTTTCCATAAGAATTGACTGTAAAAGACAATGTATACCATATAGTAAAGCAACAAGGTTATTACATATCTTCTGGGAAATTATAGATGCTTTGAATAGATCTGGATCTCCAATTCATGTGAATTCATAAAAAGCTTTGTATGATTGTGATGACATCGTAAAACATGTATTGTAAAAATTGCATCTCCCTATAATCATTCACATTTTTTCACGAATATTTCTGCGTATGTTGTTGTATGCAGTCATTCATGCACAAATTTATGTTTCCTTTCACAGTTTATCTGCTTGAGACTGTTGGTTGCTATTGTTCGATGATTAAACGCTTATTAGTGTTTAATAAATCCAGTCCATGGATATGTATGATGCATAGGAACATAATGCTGTTAGAAATTCTGTTCCGCCTTTATAATCGAGAATTAGCCCAATAAAGTGTAATTGATCCTGCAACTCAGAGAAATGTCAACAATTGTATGATTCAGTTGTTTGTAAGTAAGGATCATCTAAGGTCAATAAAACAACACTATATCACACCAAGACTTATCTTTGAATATGTACGGCTTTGATATTAATTGACCTTTGTTCGTGAAAAAACGATTGTCTCTTAAATCAATAGGATCTCCAAGATTAATAGGTTATGCATTACTCTGTCCGTCAATCACCCAGTCCACAAGAAAACGTGAGCACTCAAGATATTAATTAAAATAGTTCAGCCAATCGACAAGTACTCGCAGTATAACAGTGGCGGCCGATCAACATGATGAATCGATAATTATATTGTCTTTATGTCGTATTTTGCATTGTTCACCATGGGAATTTTAATTTTTAAATAAATATTTTACATTTAATATGTTTCTTACAACAAAACTGAAACCGACACATATACTCCAATACAATTGCTGAACGCCATTCTACACGTCAAAGATGTAAAAGTATTTTACCTGATAACTGATTATGCAATACTAATTGAGGACAACACATAACGTTTAGTATTTTCTTTAGTTTAGGTATTTTGCAAAAAGTGCTTAAATACCAGTCATTCAGGTGGGGCTACTGGCGGGTAATTTTTCAAACATTTAATTGGCTGTTAATTAAAGCAAAGCCTGCGCAAAAACAGCTACGCTGAAAATATCAACGTCATAAGCTAGTGGTAGATAACTCCTATGCTATTAATGTTGGGATAATATAATTGCCTCCCGTAAAAAAAAATAAACCAAGTCAAGGCAACTGCTTTTTTGTATTCCTACACAAAAACTCATTACAGATGACGCTAGCTTTCGTCATATTAAAAATGTGATAACAATGACATAATTAGACGATTTAATTCTTTACAAGATCAAGGGTAAACGCACACACAGGCGTTATAGAACAGAACAGATATAAGATTGCCAGGATTATTTGTGTGAAAGCGTCGTGTTTAATACACTTTGTTGTCGGGCTTTAGGTAGATTGGTTTAGAATGTACAGTCCATGAATGCAATATTATTTTTACATTCTTAGTTCTGGTTTTATCCCTGGGAAATTCATCATTTTACAACCTTTGGAAAGTTCCTTAATTTGGTTCATAATTGACATCGTGAAATTTTAAGGAGATGCACAAACTTAGCATCATGAATAATGAAGAAATGCAGTGGACGATGCATGTTGGTTTGATTTTCGTGGTTTAAAATTTTGTCTATTAAGAAAAACGTGCGGTACAAATGATGATGTAATTTAAAACCTTGTAATACATTTCTTTATGATGATATGATCCTATAAAATGTGCCTTCTTAATTACAAAATTTGGTGTAACGCAATAGTTACAAAAGACGGAAATATACCAAAATACTCTCAAATACTCTCAAGGCATTTCGTTTATTAACAGACTGGAAGTGTCTATAATGAAGAGGTTAGTTTATAATACATGTGACAAAAGTTTGTAAATTTGCATTCGCAGATGAATAACAATCTCTCTGACGTATAGATAAAGTGAATGTGTAAAGTTTCGGTATGGTTTACTATTTCGTGTGAACGTGCAATTATTACATTTGCCCAAATTATTTTTCCAATTAGAAAGCCAGAAGCACGTTTAAAAAATACTTTAATTTAGAGCAATAGGAGTTTCTAGTTGCCTATTGATCCGGTATCTTGCTGGTATCCTTCGGGAAAAGTAATATGGTTTTAAAAGAGGGAAATATACCAAAATACTCTCAAGGCATTTCGTTTATTAACAGACTGGAAGTGTCTATAATGAAGAGGTTTGTTGGTAATACATGCGACAACAGTTTACAAACTTGTACATATATGGAAAGATAAAGTGACAAAAGTTTGTAAATTTGCATTCGCAGATTCATAACAATCTCTCTGACGTATAGATAAAGTGAATGTGTAAAGTTTCGGTATGGTTTTCTCTTTCGTGTGAACGTGCAATTATTACATTTGCCCTAATTATTTTTACAATTAGAAAGCCAGAAGCACGTTTAAAAATACTTTAATTTGGAGCAATAGGAGTTTCTAGTTGCCTATTGATCCGGTATCTTGCTGGTATCCTTCGGGAAAAGTAAGAAGGTTTTAAAAAGTTAATACCTCACGGAAGTCAACAGTCTTGCGTGTTTATTGCCACATAAACAGTGTTCAGTAAAATTAAACTGGAACTCTTGTTTCGTTGAATATGCGTAGCCTATTCTATAAATTTAAGTCAAATGTAATGTTGCGCTTTTATGGTGTAATTTAACCGCCTATGTTTTTACAAAAAACGGATGAAACAAATGATATAAGTAAAAGCGAAAACAGATGATGTTTTCATGAATATGGAAAAAACAAGTTAAAGAGGCCGTCCAACAGATTGGTAAATTGACAAAAGTAAAAACAATTGTTTCAGATTCGCAAATTTGTGTTGTTGTCATGATATTTTTGAGGAAATAGTAATACTGACCATTACCCATGATCTTAAATATGCATTATATGGATCTTTTGACGATTTGAAAACCTGAAAATTATAAAGCGTCGTGCGACGCGAAACGATTGAATAATTTGGAAATTTCTGTTGTAGTAATATTTTGGGAAACTACGAGGATTGCTTACAAAGGTAAAAAATACATCCACTGTAAGCATGCGCATGGTTGGTCGAGGTGTCTAGGCGGAAGACGTTTTACTCCAGGACTCCAGGGGTCAGTGGTTCGAGCCCTGTTGAGGGTTACTTGTTTCCCCTTTTTTAAATTGTATTATTTTTTGTACTCGAGATTTTAAGGTCAAATGTTAAAATTTATCAATATAAAGCATTTAATGGCATGCTTCAATACATGCCAAAATCTGTCGGACGGCCCCTTTAAGTTGGATATGATAGTTTACATACAATATTTGCGTACATAGACTACATTTAAACAAAAAAGGTATATAATGTTGAAGGATGGCACGTCAATTCTGATCACTTTTTGAAACCATCCGATCATAGGTACAAGTTATGATTCTCTATTAATGAATATCCGTTGGATATTGTATGCGTTGTTATGCTGTGCCTCCTTTGTTGGAAATTGGTCAATAAATAACGGACCACGTGCTACAAAAAAAGTTTTCTCCTGCTGACACATTTTTAGTTTATGTTACAAAGAGTTTGTAAGGGTGTTGTCAATTAATATTTAATTAATAATTATGTCCTAAGATAGTGCTACACAGTTAACGGTATATATATATTGCGTCTGTTATGAGATGCCGTTTTGAAATAAATTATACAATTGTAATACAGCATACAAACTATATTTCACGAAGAGACGACATCTATATTATCAGATCCAAGTGCATGCAATAAAGAAGCGTCGAATCAAATCAATTTATGATGTGATATAATCTTATTAATGAGACTTGGTCCATTTGCTCTTAACAACTTTGGGGGAAATACAATCCTCCTTAATTTGATCTGTCATTTTAGGGGTTTGTTTTGATGATGCATGGTTTATTCTGAGAACTATTCTCCGTCATAAAAAATAATGCTCAAATGGTCGCCCATTAAATTCATTTCATAAAAGGAAATACACAGCAAAGTAGAGGCAAAACATGCAACGAGATGTGTCTATGGCATGGTTACATTAAATAACTTTGGAAATAATGTTTTTTTTAATGGTGTTAACATCGTTCTATGTGAGATTGTGTTTTTGAATTTGTAATTAATTGCACAACCCTCGACATATTTCCTTTACTTACACCTGATGCCCTTTTCTATAATTCCACATATATACAACAACAATACAGTTTTATCAGTAATACAAAATACCTTAAAGTAAATTCTGCTTTGCTATGTTGACATTGTATTGTTTATTAAATTTAACGAAATGAGTGTAAACAGTATTAAGATGATACTCTCCTAATATTAAATCATTTAAAATACATTTAGTCAATATTTGAAGGAGGATTTCACATTTCTTTTCTTAATATGTCTTTCTCATATAAAACATAATTTATCATACATAAACTGAGATTGTAAGTCGATTAGACACACGTAATCCAAGATACCATGAAATTTATATGCTTGAATTCTTACAATGTACGACTGTCTGTTTTATAAATTATTAATTACAACAAGTGAAATTACAATATTTGATGATACATAGTCGATATGTTTATTTGCCTATATGCAAATTAGATTTGTAATTGGGCTGATATCTTCATGTTTGATTCAATATTGGATATATTTCGCTGAAGCCATTGTATACCTGTGCAAATAATTAGTTATAAGAAATTGTAACCGCAATATATGCTTTAAAGGGGCCTTTACACGTTTTGGTTAATTGACAAAATTAGAAAGAGTTGTTTCAGATTCGCTAATTTTCGTTTTAGTTATGATATTTGTGAGGAAAAAGTAATAATGAACATTTACCATGCTCTAAAATATCTTTTATATGCATCTTTTGATGATTTGAAAACCTGAAAATTATAAAGCGTTGCAACGCGAAACGATTGAATAATTTGGAAATTTCTGTTGTTGTCGTTATTTTTTTGGGAAACTATGAGGATTGCTGATATATGTAAAAAAAATACATACACTTATATCATGAGCACGGATGGTCGAGTGGTCTAAGCGAGAGACTTTTTACTCCAGGATTCCAGGGATCAGTGGTTCGAGCCCAGGTAAGGGTTACTATTTTTCCTTTTTTAGCTCATCTATTTTTTGAAAAAAAATTATGAGCTATTGTCATCACCTTGGCGTCGGCGTCGGCGTCGGCGTCTGCGTCGGCGTCGGCGTCGGCGTCCGGTTAAGTTTTGCGTTTAGGTCCACTTTTCTCAGAAAGTATCAATGCTATTGCATTCAAACTTGGTACACTTACTTACTATCATGAGGGGACTGGGCAGGCAAAGTTAGATAACTCTGGCGTGCATTTTGACTGAATTATGTGCCCTTTTTATACTTAGAAAATTGAAAATTTTGGTTAAGTTTTGCGTTTAGGTCCACTTTTTTCAGAAAGTATCAATGCTATTGCATTCAAACTTGGTACACTTACTAACTATCATGAGGGGACTGGGCACGCAAAGTTAGATAACTCTGGCTTTCATTTTGACAGAATTATGTGCCCTTTTTATACTTAGAAAATTGAAAGTTTTGTGTTAAGGTCCATTTTATTCCTTAAGTATCAAAGCTATTGCTTTCATACTTGCAACACTTACTAACTACCGTAAGGGGACTGTGCAGGCAAAGTTATGTAACTCTGACTGGCATTTGGACGGAATTATGGGCCCTTTATACTTAGAAAATTGAAAGTTTGGTTAAGTTTTGTGTTTTGGTCCACTTTACCCCTAAAGTATCATAGATATTGCTATCATACTTGGAACACTCGCAAACTATCATAAGGGTACAGTAAAAGGACAAGTTGCATAACTCTGGATGTCATTTTTACGGAATTATGGCCCTTTTTTGACTTAGTAACTTTGAATATATGGTTAAATTTTGTGTTTCGATCCACTTTACTTCTTAAGTATCAAGGCTATTGCTTTCAAACTTCAAATACTTTCATGCTATCATGAGGTTACTGTACCTGGCAAGTTGAATTTTACCTTGACCTTTGAATGACCTTGACTCTCAAGGTCAAATTATTAAATTTCTCTAAAATTGCCATAACTTCTTTATTTATGATTAGATTTGATTGATACTTTGACAAAACTACTCTTACCTGACATACCACAATAGACTCCACCCAAACCATCGCCCGTGCCCCCCCCCCCCCACAACCCCCCCCCCTATTTTTTTTTTTTTTTTTTTTTTTTTTAAGATCATCTCACAAATGACCACCACCCCCTCACACTATACCCCCCCCCCACCCCACCCCCTCCCCAATTTTTTTTTTAAACGGTTAAAAAACAAAACTATATATTTTGAATATTTTATGTTTGAAATACCGTCCAACCATCGCACCCAAGAATCCCCCCCCCACCCCCCCTCCCCCCACCCGAATCCCCCCCCCTATTTTTTTTTATTTTTTTTTTAAGATCATCTCACAAATTACCACCACACCCTCACACTATACCCCCCACCTCGCCCCCCCCCCCCCATTTTTTTTATGAAACGGTTAAAAAACACAAATATTTATTTTTATTATTTTATGTTTGAAATACCGTCCAACCATCGCACCCAAGAATCCCCCCCCCACCCCCCCCCGATTTTTTTTTTCCTTTTTTTCGCATTTTTGGAAGAAAATGTAATAAATGTCCACACCCCCACACAATGCACCGCTCTTCACTCCACCCCTCCCTCCTTTGTGATTGAAAATGAGAGTCCCTTCACCTTTAAAAAGAAAATAGATGAGCGGTCTGCACCCGCAAGGCGGTGCTCTTGTTAAATTGTATTATTGTTTTTTCACTGGAGATTTTTCTGGTCCAATGTTTAAATTTACCAATAAAAAGCATTTAATAACAAGCTTCAATACATGCCAAAATCTGTGAAAAGGCCCCTTTTAAAAGGTGTTCATCAAATCAAAATCGATATTTATCTTTATGTCTATAACAAGCATGTTCTTAACAATTATACAAAGGTACGAATCATAATGACCAAACCCGCAAATCCGTGAGCAATAATTGTATAGATCTATGTGCTTGTATTGAAATCGTTTATCCACATTGTTCCATTGTGTTTTCGGCAATTTCAAACATGATTAAGGTTGTCAAATTGAAGACAAAATTAAGATCAGATGACTTTATTCGCAATTTTCTTAACTCCGCGGAACATTATTGGATATAAAAAATAATAAGATGTGTTAGTATTACAGTGCATCGTCTTTGAGAAGACAAGCATTCGAACAACAAACAACGCTCAGATTAATGTCTTCTTATTCAGCAGGACATGCAAATAACAACGTTTACATGATGGAGTATATTAAATTCACTTTACCACAGTTTACAATTCTTGTAGATTTTATTAAAGCTTTAATATTAAAACAAGAAGGCATATGTTCAGAGATTAACAATACCACAACAATTTTTAGTTATTACTAAGAAACAGCTTTATTATTCGAATATACTTAAACCAATGATTTGTATAATAAAACTTAATAGAAAACAGTTGGCCTATTGGAATTTTAATATTTTCACTAGACACATTTATATAAGTTAACGATAAGTTTCAACTTGAAGCATGACGATAATAAATCATGTTAATATTGTTAAAAGTATAAATGAGACATTTAGATGGTCTTACGTTCGAATCAATAATAAAGGAACACTCTTTTGAAATATAATTGAGATCGTCAACATCAATCACTACTCCCTGCTTACCTCGATGGTAGAATGGTTGTTGGTTATTATATTGTATTCATTCGTATCATTCGTTTCAGAGATTACTTCAAATGGCTGAATGTCTGTGTATATCACCTCAGCTATCAGAACTTCAAAATATAATTAGTATAAATAATTATACACAAATGGAAACAAAGTAAGAAACAACCAGAAGTTACAAAAATTGTTCTCAGAAAATAAATGAGGGATTGTTTCTTAATTTCTCCAGCTAAGCGTTGCTGTTGGTGCAACATGAGCTTTATACTGCTTACGTGAGTGAAAATGCACAGCGTTGCTGTAATTTATGGATGTAAAAGTAGACGTTGTAAATACATGTACATATATAGAGGTAAGTTTGCTTCACTAAAACAGTTCATAGTTTTGAATATGGAATTTTGGTTTATAATTTTAACAGTAACAGTTTCTGGGCGTACTTTACACACGTTAGCGCTGCCTTTGACATCAAATATTATATAATTCAATGCAGTTTCACATTCAAATTCAATTGATGATCATTATTAAGTTCCTTATAAAAATGACAGAAATATCAGACCGAATTGCATTGGTTGCATAATATTTAGCGTTCCGCCTCTGAAACTGAATCACGACAGAAATCACACACGTTTATTGTTATTGTAAACGAAATGCCAGAACCAGATTAGTTATTCTTTTGTACGTGCTGTGATAGAATTTTTAAGCATATGATTTTAAATACATTCGGAGCCACGGTAACATACGTGTTATTAACATAGATGCAATACCAATTTAACCGCTAAACAACGTATCAGTTTTTGGCAAACCTACAGTCACACCTTTCAAACTCGATGTTCTGTGCATGCAGCCACGCATCATCTATTTTTTAGGTAATGTTTCAAATAGACCAAAATAATCATAAATTTACGACAGGTGCTATAGTTGCAAGCAAAACATACGTACATAAAACACTTATTCTGCAACTGAAATATTATTTTGTGGTGAATCGTTATCAATGCGTTCTCAAACAATATTTGTTTCTCCACAAAAAGATAGTATTCACCATCCATTTCATGTATTCCCTGTCTCCCTGCCAGAAGGCTCCATTTTAAAACAATACCCGAGAAGTAAGCATACTTTCGTCGTAAATGACCTGGTTCTAAACACACTTTTCATGTGTAAACAATACTAGTTAACATCTTCACTGAGTTGAGTGACGTCACTATTTTACTGCTAACATCAAACAATATTGAATGATTATCTAAAAAGAGGTAAACATGAAACTGACTTTCCTACCGCAGAATGATTCCATAAAAGGAAACTCTTAGTATTGTGCGAAATATTCCTCAAACGTTTTTTTCCAAGTACCTCATGTCGGACTACTTTTTTAAGTAAATATTCAATGAAACGTTCTTTTAAAATCAATCTTGGATGGAAGTAAACCCTAATAATTTGATATTTAAATTTGTATGCATATACCTACAAATAATACATAAAAAAGTAGAGTATAAGAATCTAAACTATGTACTACTAGAGTTGCGACACCTTAAGGGTTTCGCGGGATGGAATGAGTGGGGAGATCAAATCAAATTGAAAGCCGATTATTTCGACAAAAATTTGGGAACGAAAAAATATGTGGGCAGTGGGTACGAAAAAAAAATAATTTGGGTACGAAAACAAATTTGAGTACGAAAAAAAAAGGGTACGAACAAAATAAAGGTACGAAAAACTATTTGGGTACGAAAAAAATGGGTACGAATAAAAAATTAGGTACGAACAAATTTGTGTACGAAAAAAATTTGAGTACGACATATGGGTACGAAAAAATTTGGGTACGAACAAATTTGTGTACGAAGAAATAATGGGTACGAACATAATATGGGCAGGAAAAAAAACTAATTTGGTTACGAAAACAAATTAGAGTACAAAAAAATAAAGGAAACAAAAAAAAATAGGGTACGAAAACTATTTGGGTACGAAAAAAATGTGTACAAATAAAAATTTGGGTACGAAACAAATTTGTGTACTAAAAAAATGGGTACGATTTTTTTATTTGGGTACGAATAAAATGGGTATGAAAAAAAAATTGGGTACGAACAAATTTGGGTACGAAAAAGATTGGTACGAAAAAAAAATGGGTACGAACAAATTTGGGTACGAAAAACATTTCGGTACGAAAAAAATGGGTACTAAAAAAAATTGGGTACGAAAACAATTAGGAACAAAAAACATTTGGGTACGAAAAAAATGGGTACGAAAAAAAAAAAATTGTTACGGAAAAAATTTGGTACGAAAAAAAATTTAGGTACGAAAAAAATGGGTACGAAAAAAATTGGGCACGAAAAAAAAGGGGTACGAAAAAAATTGGGTACGTAAAATTTGGGTACGAAAAACATTTGGGTACGAAAATAATGGGCACGAATTTTTTTTAGGTACGAACAAATTTGGGTACGAAAAACATTTGGGTACGACAAAAATGATTACGAAAATCGAAAAATTGGGGTATGAAAAATCTAATTTGAATTGTCTAGCCCGTCAATTGTCTCCTGGGGGTGAATTGTCTTGGGGTTGCTATTAAGGCTACATGTACTTCCGGCCAAGCCACATGTTTATAGCGATTGTGCAATAAAAAACACCACTTTTTCGTGATTTAATCAAAAACTAGATTTTTCCCAGTAATAGCGAATACGCCAACAGGTAGATCGCGTTATATGTACAGTTAATGGAAAATTTCATAGGGCCATACATTGTAACTCTGTGAAAAATCATCTGACCAGAACCGGCTGATAATATGCATGTCTCCTCTTGGTAGTGAAGCTTCCCATTAAGTTAAATTGAATTCCAGTCATTAGTTGCTGAGAAATAGTCCGGACAAAAATTGTGCATGGACGGACAGACGAAGCGGCGACTATATGCTCCCCCCTTAAAAAATTTGGGGAGAGCATAATAAAAAAGTTGTGGCAATTTAAAGGTGGTACGCAAACTTTAAAATAGATTTATCAATTATATGCTTATTCTTAGTGAAAAAAAGGCCATAATTGTTACAAAATGCTTGATACAGTTATCTGCTTTTGTTTATACATTGGGGTCATGTTGGTTAAGAAGCAAAATACATGTATGAAAGCAATATGTCAATGGACATAGGAAATATATTCGAGGTGGTACGCAAACATTCCAATGCGCGCACCTACGCCGGGGTGAGTAGGATAGCTACACTATATATATTTCATATATAATAGTCGAGCTCAAAAGTAAATATACTATAAACAACAAGCTTACCTCAATCACAATTTTAATGCAATGCAGTTAAACAATAAAGTTACAATGATATGCCAGGGATTGAAACTAACTTTTTACTATTGTGGGCAACCATCTTTAGTATTTTGGTTGCCCAGATAAAGAATAACGAGCCCAGAAATATGAACATGTGAATATTATTATATTTTTTTAATAAAATAATAGATAATTATATACATTTGCTGACAATACACATGTTCAATGCATGATGTATTATTATGAGCCTGAATTGAATCATGTCCTATTCCTATATAATGAATGTTATTTAACTAGTATTGATCCATGGTGATCAATTGTTTTTCAATTTTTATTGCACTGAATTGTTTTAAGATTAAAAAAAAACAAGTTTACCAACTTTTGAAATTGAGTTGCCCAGGCCAAAATCTACTTGCCCCGGGCTCATGGGAAACCACTTATTTCCATCCCTGTATGCTCTTCATTTTCTGTTCTTCCATCCCATTCTCAAAATTAATTTTAAAGCACAATATTTTTTAATAACATTTGTATGAATTACTAACCATTATCACCCAAAACACAATTTTACAACGCTGTAATCGTGTCGTAGAGATTTAGTTTACTATTATCAGTGTTCTCTTTAAATACCGGCAGCCAGCGATTCTGCCGGTTACATTTACTCTTACATTTACATGACTGCTTCTTTTCCCAAATATATCAAGTAAATGTCATAAATGCTTTTCTTTTACTGCATAGTTGCCGGCCATATAACTGGTACTCAATTTTCTGGAAAACACTGAATTATGCATGAAAAACACACAATACTTAAAATCTTAGATTCGTTTTTAAAATAAATTGACACTTCCAGCTTGTCGCCATTAAAATCCAAAGATTCAAATAATTTTCCACGAGGTACGTCAACAATTGCGTAATCAAATGAATGAAAAAAAAAAAGTAAAGAAAGCCGGACTTTACATAAATTCCAGGTTGATAAACACAACAAGGTAAAGGTACCTTGTAGTCGGTGAGATATAATAATAATACAGTTAGTAAGGCTCGTACCTTGGGTACGGTAAATATACTAAAACGTACCTGGGAATTTAAACACTAAATCGGTTGTTGTCGGGTATTTTGTAAAAATTAATTATGTTTACATTTATGTCAATTTTCTGTTCAATGGCATTTATATTATCAAAACTCATTGTTAAAATCAATGATGTGATTTAATTTTAAATCTTAAATTGTTTAAAGTCGCGTCATTGTATGACGTCGTCAAGTATAATATTTTCCGCGACATCGCACGCTCACTTTTTACCATCATAGATTTTTTTTAAAGAAACATTTTTTGGTTTGCAAGGTCCGTTAAATGGGGAACACCATATTCGGTATTATGTTTTAACAATTAATTCATGCTGTATAATAAATATTGAATAAGATATTTCGATATTGATTGAAAATGTTTCATATGTTATTTATGAAACCTCTTATTCTAATGAGTGTATGCTATTATATTATACTTTGAAAAGCATATCTGTTGTACCATAATCTTATTATTCAAATTAAATCGTTAATTTAACAATGCTTGTCGTCAGTGTTAGTCGTAAATGCTTGTGATCATTGTCGTCAATGTTAGTCGTCAATCCTTATCATCATTATACATGAAGGAAATAAAAGCAGAAACAGAGACGTATTTTTGATTACTTGCTTATTCCTACGACGTCCTCTCAACACTCAAACTAAAAAGCATGTTGATGCAGATTTTTTAAAAGAGAAGGTTGTTTAAGGTTAACAATATTGTTTTACGTTATCGTTAGCATGTTTAACGACATCGGATTTTTGGCGGATATACAACTCGGATACAATCTAATATTTGCGGGTATGTTTAAGTTTATTTACCGTACCCAGGGAACATGTAAGTAAAGTTAAGAGTACCCGGGGTACATGTACCGGTAAGTAGTACCCGAGCCGAGAATGACCAATCGAGCCTTCGTAAGTGATTGATGGTGTATGGGATAACATGCACTGAGGGTGTATATTTTTCATGAACAAGTCAATTGAAGGTGTTAGAGATGCATTGATCCATAACATTAAAAAGGGTAATTAACCAAGGGCTTATTAAAATTAAAACGATGATATTACATTGTACCAGCTGTTTATTGTTGAGTACTGTAAGCTTGCAATATTTTAAATAATGTAAACAACTTACCGTGTATTAAGTTGGCACATTGTTGTCAGATGTAGAAACGTTTTATACTTATTTCTGTTAAGTTGCACTGGCTGAACCAAAAGAATTATGTAGTCGTTTCTGAATAATCACGAAACAACCTACTAATGCATATGTGCTTGCCAGTTACTGAGTTTGTGCATTTCCATTCATTATATTATCGGCCTTGGCAAACAGCGTAGACCCAGATGAGACGCCGTGCGATGTCTGCTATTTCGTTACGCTGAAGATTTCCATATCCACGGGTGTTTTTGTGTCAAATGTTATGGTTTTTCAATAGATCGTATACTTATCTACAAAACAGCGAATTAGCGTTCACTTTACATCATCTATGTTATTTTGTTAATACTTTCTCGCGTTCTTTTCGAACTTGTATTGACAGCCATTGGTCGACGCCGTCTGCTATTTCCAACGATGAAGATTTCCATATCCACTGGCGTTTTTTTATGTCAAATGCTAGTGTTTTCCAATTGATCGTATACTTATCTACAAAACGGATAAGTAGCGTTCACTTTACATCGTTTGTGATGATGTTATTTTGTAAATACTTTTAAGCGTTCTTTCTGTCGAAGTCGGCCATTTTGACGTGTGTGAAAAAATACCGACATTCCCGCAATTACCAAAATCCCCAGGAATCCCCGAGATCCCACGAAATCCCCATTAATATTGATTATTTATCGAAAAACTGCGTATTTTAATATAGATTTGTTGCGAAATACACTGAAATAACTAATGAAACATTGTTTTTATGAAAGTTTGATTTCGGATATTTCGGTAGGGTATCGGTATATCCACATAACGCATTTTGTAAATCCGGTTATGTAAAACTTGCGAAATTTTTTCGTGATTTCATCAAAAACTAGATTTTTCCCAGGTATAACGCCTACGCCAACAGGTAGATCGCATTCTTGTCCATATACATGTCAAATTTCAGCAAAATTAACCGACCCGTTTTCAAGGCGCCCAAATCGCGACTATATGCACCAACTTAATGAAACTTAGCCCCCTTTATCATTCGTTCGATTGAACGTCATCAATGATGACGTCCAATACATCACTCATTCCATACTAGAGTTGCGACACCTTAAGGGTTTCGCGGGATGGAATGAGTGGGGAGATCAATTCAAATTGAAAGCCGATTGTTTCGACAAAAATTTGGGTACGAAACAATTTAGGTACGAAAAAAAATTTGGGTACGAACAAATTTGGGTACGAAAAACATTTTGATACGAAAAAAATGGGTTCGAAAAAAAAAAGTTGGGTACGAACAAATTTGGGTACGAAAAACATTTCGGTAAGAAAAAAATGGGTACGAAAAAAATTGGTTACGAAAAAAATTTAGGTACGAAAAAAAATTTGGTTACAAAAACAAATTAGAGTACGAAAAAATATAGGGAACGAAAAAAATGAAGGTACGAAAACTATTTTGGTACGAAAACATTTAACATTTGTAAAGACATAAAACAAACTAAAAAGATTTTATTTCATGTTTGGGTGGTGTCCATTGTAGTATGTCAGGTTAGTGTTGTTTTGTCAAAGCATGAATCAAATTTGATGATAAACAAGAAACAATCGGAGACGGGTGATGCTCCCCAAAGGTTTTTTGGTCACAATATTGCACTATATATTCAGATAAAAGGAAACGTCTTGAGGGGCATAACTCTGGACAAAATAATACAATGGATGGTTAAGTAACTTAAAAATTTCAAAGGGCCATAACTCTCTAAATAAATCATGTAACCCGAACCCACTTATAACATGCGCATCTCCTAGAGGTAGTTAAGATTCCCATAAAGCTTTATTGTATTCCAGTCAGTAGTTGGGGAGAAATAGCCCGGACAAGAATTGCACTACATAAATATGTACAGTTTATAGAAAATGTAAAAGGGCCATTACTCTGTGAAAAATCAACCGAACATAACCGGCTGATAATATGCACATCTCCTGTTGGTAGTGAAGCTTCCCATGCTGTTTCAGTGAATTCCCATAATAAGTTGCTGAGAATTAGCTCTGACAAGAATTGCACTATATGTTCAATGTAAAATTTCAAAGGGCCATAACCCTGTGAAAAATCATCCGCCGAGAACCGGCTGATAATATGCACATGTCCTCTTGGTAGTGAAGTTTCCCATAAATTTTATTGAATGCCAGTCATTGGTTGCTGAGAAATAGCCCGGACAAGAATTGCACTTTATGTACAGTTAATGGAAAATTTCAAAGGGCCATACATTGTAACTCTGTGAAAAATCATCCGACCAGAACCGGCTGATAATATGCATGTCTCCTCTTGGTAGTGAAGCTTCCCATTATGTTTAATTGAATTCCAGTCATTAGTTGCTGAGAAACAGCCCGGACAAAAATTGTGCACGGACGGACAGACGAAGCGGCGACTATATGCTCCCCCCTTAAAAAAATTGGGGGGGAGCATAATAAAGAAGTTGTGGCAATTTAAAGGTGGTACGCAAACTTTAAAATAGATTTATCAATTATATGCTTATTCTTAGTGAAAAAAAGGCCATAATTGTTACAAAATGCTTGATACAGTTATCTGCTTGTGTTTATACATTGGGGTCATGTTGGTTAAGAAGCAAAATACATGTATGAAAGCAATATGTCAAGGGACATAGAAAATATTTGAGGTGATATGCAAACTTTAACATAGATTTATCTATAATATGCATATTCTAAGTGAAAAAGGGCCTAATTCTGTTAAAATGCTTGATACAGTTGTCTGCTCATGTTTATAGATTGGGGTTATGTTGGTAAAGAAGTATCCAAAATATAAAAGCAATATGTCAATGGACATAGGAAATATATTTGAGGTGGTACGCAAAAATTCCAATGCGCGCGCCAACGCCGGGGTGAGTAGGATAGCTCCACTATATATGTTTCATATATAATAGTCGAGCTAAAAAGTAAATATACTATAAACAACAAGCTAACCTCAATCACAACTTTAATGCAATGCAGTTAAACAATAAAGTTACAATGATATGCCAGGGATTGAAACTAATTTTTTTTTATATTGTGGGCAACCATCTTTAGTATTTTGGTTGCCCAGATAAAGAATAACCAGCCCAGAAATACAACATGTATCAACATGTGAATATTATTATAATAGATAATTATATACATTTGCTGACAATACACATGTTCAATGCATGATGTATTATTATGAGCCTGAATTGAATCATGTCCTATTCCTAAATAATGAATGTTATTTTACTAGTATTGATCCATGGTGATCAATTGTTTTTCAATTTTTATTGCACTGTATTGTTTTATGCTTTAAAAAAAAGAAGTTTACCAACTTTTGAAAATGAGTTGCCCAGGCCAAAATCTACTTGCCCTGGGCTCACGGGAAACCACTTATTTCCATCCCTGTATGCTCTTCATTTTCTGTTCTTCCATCCCATTCTCAAAATTAATTTTAAAGCACAATATTTTTAATAACATTTGTATGAATTGCTAACCATTATCACCCAAATAACAATTTTACAAAGCTGTAATCCTGTCGTAAAGATTTAGTTTACTATTATCAGTGTTCTCTTAACTTAAATACCGGCAACCAGCGATTTTGCCGGTTACATTTACTCTTGATGCCGGCTACTTTTCCCAAATATATCAAGTAAATGTCACAAATGCTTTTGTTTTACTGCATAGTTGCCGGCCATATAACTGGCTACTCAAATTTTTCTGGAAAACACTGAATTATGCATGACAAACACACAATACTTACATGTAAATAAACCTTAGATTCGTTTTTAAAATAAATTGACACTTCCAGCTTGTCGTCAGTAAAATCCAAAGATTCAAATAATTTTCCACGAGATACGTCAACAATCAAATGAATGAAAAATAAAAGTAAAGAAAGCCGGATTTAACATAAGTTTCAGGTTCATAAACACAACAAGGTAAAGGTAGTCGGTGAGATATAATAATAATACAGTTAGTAAGGCCCAAACCCTGGGTACGGTAAATATACTAAATCATACCCGGGAATTTTAACACTAAATCGGTTGTTGTCGGCTATTTTGTAAAAATTAATTATGTTTACATTTATGTCAATTTTCTGTTCAATGGCATTTATATTATCAAAACTCATTGTTAAAATCAATAATGTGATTTAATTTTAAATCTTAAATTGTTTAAAGTCGCGTCATTGTATGACGTCGTCAAGTATAATATTTTCCACGACATCGCAGGTTCACTTTTTACTGTCATAGATTTTTTAAAAGAAACATTATTTGGTTTGCAAGGTCCGTTAAATGGGGAACACCATATTCGGTATTTATATTATGTTTTAACAATTAATTCATGCTGTGTAATAAATATTGTATAAGATATTTCGATATTGATTGAAAATGTTTCAAATTGTTATTTATGAAACCTTTTATTTTAATGAGTGTATGCTATTATATTATACTTTGAATAGCATATCTGTTGTACTATAATCTTATTACTCATTTTTTATTGTTAATTTCATTTATTGTAGAGAATGGTCAATGTTAGCATGTTTAACGACATTGGATTTTTGGCGGATATACAACTCGGATACAATCTAATATTTGCGGGTATGTTTAAGTTTATTTACCGTACCCGGGGTACATGTAAGTAAAATTAAGAGTACCCGGGGTACATGTACCGGTAAGTAGTACCCGAGCCGAGTATGATCAATCGAGCCTTAGTAAGTGAGTGATGGTGTATGGGATAACATGCACTGAGGGTGTATATTTTTCACGAACAAGTCAATTGAAGGTGTTAGAGATGCATTGATCCATAAGATTAAAAAGGGTAATTAACCACGGGCTTATTAAAATTAAAATGATGACATTACATTGTACCAGCTGTTTATTGTTGTATACTGTAAGCTTGCAATATTTTAAATATTGTAAACAACTTACCTTGTATTAAGTTGGCACATTGTTGTCAGGTGTAGAAACTTTTTATACATATTTCTGTTAAGTTGCACTGGCTGAACCAAAAGAATTATGTAGTCGTTTCTAAATAATCACGAAACAACCTACTAATGCTTATATGCTTGCCAGTTACTGAGTTTGTGCATTTCCATTCATTATCGGCCTTGGCAAACAGCGTAGAATCAGATGAAACGCCGTGTGATGTCTGCTATTTCGTTACGCTGAATATTTCCATATCCGCGGGTGTTTTTATGTCAAATGTTATGGTTTTTCAATAGATCGTATACTTATCTACAAAACAGCGAATTAGCGTTCACTTTACATCATTTCTGATGATCTTATTTTGTAAATAATTTCTGAGCGTTAATTCCTACGTTGCTATGTCGTCAGCCATTTTGACGGTTGGTTTGTGTACTTTCGGTTTCCACTACAAACGAAATTAATTGATTTGCTGCTTGCGTTTATTTATTGATTAAATAATAAATTATTAAACCGTAATAATGTAATTGTCTGAATATCATTTATATTCAAGATATTATCGGATAAATAGAATACCATTCTAATACCAGGGTGTACTTACATTTATCTCGGAAAGCCTAGCCGTGTAAACCTTTCTTTAACTCGTCGCACTCAATACGTTGAATAACATAGATTTATGTCATGTTCATTAAAAAACCACAATGTGCACAAAAGACATGCATGTGTACTACCGATTGATATTCAAACACAATTATTACGCCTTTGTTTATCGATTAAACGCCTAACTGAATTAATAACGCGTAACGTCAGTTTCTTTGTTTCGTAGCAAGATGGAAGCTAGCCTAAGCGCTTTTCATGACGTCACGCGCGCGTGCCCTTTCCCATAAAAAATATTTAAACGCAAAATACTCGAAAACCTGATTTTTCCCAGGTATAACGCCTACGCCAACAGGTAGATCGCATTCCTGTCCATATACATGTCAAATTTCAGCAAACGTGCTAGGCCAGTATTCAAGAGACCCAAATCGCGGCTATATGCCTCAACTTAACGAAACTTAGCCCCCTTTATCATTCGTTCGATTGAACGTCATCAATGATGACGTCCAATACAGCACTCATTCCATAATTAAGCCAGTACAGCGTTTCTATTTCTTGTTTATTTAATGCAAAACAAATTGCGGAACTGATGTTACTAATCAGTACCGGATGACGTTTTCAAAGTTGCATAATCATTCATATAACTACTACGGTCAATTTTGTTTTGGTGGAACACTATGATTGAACATTTTTTGTTTTGTTTACTAGAGTTGCGACACCTTAAGGGGTTTCGCGGGATGGAATGAGTGGGAACTAAACAAATTTGGATTCAAAAATTTTGGGTAAGAAAATGTGGGAACACAAATTTTGGGTACTAAACAAATGTGGGTACGAAAATTTTGGTTACGAAAAAAAATTTGGGTACGAAAATTGTGGGTACAATGGGTCAATGTTAAGGTTTTAGCATGGCGGACGCCGGACGGCGAAAAGACACGACACGACGCGATGAGCTGGCTATGACAATACCTCAGGTATTCTCCGAAAACAGCCGAGCGTATATGCATAAGTCAGTGAGTAATACTCAACAAGACTATTGTCAAGCAAATTTGTCCCCTACCGGCTCCACCATTGTCAGAATTTATTTTATGTTTTTATTTATTGCCATAGAAACCAGAATTTTTGACGTGGGAACAAAATGAAATCACGTGCATAATGTCCTTATTGCCATCTATCCATGTTTCAAGTTTCATGAAAAAATATTAAGAACTTTTAAAGTTATCGCAGGATTCAGAAAAGTGTGACTGACTGACGGACCCACAGAGCGCAAACCATAAGTCCCCTCCGGTGAAACCGGTAGTGGACTAATAAAAGCTAGGCACGGCGTATAAAATCAGAACCACTGGGTCGAATCTGCTGAAACTTGGCCACATTATAGATTATAGTCCAAACAAGCTACAGAATTAGCATTTTTGGACCTGACGGCGTAAAACATTAACCAATAATGGACAGCACAAAATGGGTCATTTTGTACAAAAATGTAAACTTTAAGTGGCATTTAATGACCTTTAGACATCAGAAAATTGCACTTCGACTTGTTTTTTTTTACAAATTTAGAAGCATTTATGCTTGGGATGTATATAAACCCTGTTATTCAGTGTCAAATTTGTCCAAAAATCACAATACAATCCCAAAAATGGCTAAGCAGCAATGCCCCTTTAACATTATTCCTTATATTTAATTGTATTGTTTAAAAAGATAACTGTGTATATTTAATCATAATGGCTCTGTATATCACACATGATAGGGCACTGCTGGGGCTTGAACCCAGAACTCATCTCACATTGTAAGATGCGTTTTTCAATTAAACTACAATGACTGTATCTTGTGAAGTGGAGCCAACATACACCCACATACCGGTAAGTGAAAAAATCATTCTGTCCATATATTTGTACTGGGCGTTAGTGAAAGTGAAAGTCTTTTTCCAGGTTTTCCCTGATTTCCAGGTTGGCTGGGAACCATGTTTAACTATGATAAAATGTTCTTTAGATGCCATGTGTATTAATATATAGGTCTATTTTTCTGAGATATTAATGAAAATGCCTTTGGGTATGTGGCGAATATTTAAAAAATCTGCAACTTGATATATGGTGCTAACACGGTAAAATTGTATGAGCCCAAATTATAATAGATGAATGCCTATTATGCTTCTCTGCTTATACTATGACGAAATGTTCATACAATGCCATTTTTATTAATATACATGTATATGCCAAATTTAATGAAAAAGACTTGAAAATGTGTGTCGCAAGATACCAAGTAAGAAAAAAATCAGCATTTTTATGTAGGGTCTTCACACGGTAAAATTATTTGTGCCCAAAATAATAATAGATGAATGCATATTAGGCCTCAATGTTGCTTATAATATGACGACTGGTTCATACGATGCCATTTTTATAAATATCTATGCCAAATTTAATGAAATAGACATGAAAATGTGTATCGCCAGGTACCAAGTAAGAAAAAAATCAGCATTTTTATCTAGGGTCTTCACACGGTTAAATTATTTGTGCACAAATAATAATAGATGAATGCATATTAGGCTTCAATGTTGCTTATACTATGACTACTGGTTCATACGATGCCATTTTTATAAATATCTATGCCAAATTTAATGAAATAGACTTGAAAATGTGTGTCGCCAGGTACCAAATAAGAAAAAAATCAGCATTTTTATGTAGGGTCTTCACACAGTAAAATTATTTG
Organism: Dreissena polymorpha; assembly: GCF_020536995.1. Classification (NCBI taxonomy): domain Eukaryota; kingdom Metazoa; phylum Mollusca; class Bivalvia; order Myida; family Dreissenidae; genus Dreissena; species Dreissena polymorpha. The sequence goes on along the minus strand of NC_068359.1, from coordinate 44,914,172 downwards.
TGCCCAAATAATAATAGATGAATGCATATTAGGCTTCAATGTTGCTTATACTATGACTACTGGTTCATACGATGCCAATTTTATAAATATCTATGCCAAATTTAATGAAATAGACTTGAAAATGTGTGTCGCCAGGTACCAAGTAAGAAAAAAATCAGCATTTTTATGTAGGGTCTTCACACAGTAAAATTATTTGTGCCCAAATAAGAATAGATGAATGCATATTAGGCTTCAATGTTGCTTATACTATGACTAATGGTTCATATGATACCATTTTTATAAATATCTATGCCAAATTTAATGAAATAGACTTGAAAATGTGATTCGCCAGGTACCAAGTAAGAAAAAAATCCGCATTTTTATGTAGGGTCTTCACACGGTAAAATTATTTGTTCCCAAATAATAATAGATGAATGCATATTAGGCTTCAATGTTGCTTATACTATGACGATATGTTCATACAATGCCATTTTTATTAACATATATGCCAAATTTAATGAAATAGAATTGAAAATGTGTGTCGCCAGGTACCAAGTAAGAAAAAAATCAGCATTTTTATGTAGGGTCTTCACACGGTAAAATTATTTGTGCCCAAATAATAATAGATGAATGCATATTAGGCTTCAATGTTGCTTATACTATGACTACTGGTTCATACGATGCCATTTTTATAAATATCTATGCCAAATTTAATGAAATAGACTTGAAAATGTGTGTCGCCAGGTAACAAATAAGAAAAAAATCAGCATTTTTATGTAGGATCTTCACACGGTAAAATTGTTTGTGCCCAAATAATAATAGATGAATGCATATTAGGCTTAAATGTTGCTTATACTATGACTACTGGTTCATACGATGCCATTTATTAAAATATCTACCGGTATGCCAAATTTAATGAAAAAGACTTGAAAATGTGTGTCGCCAGGTACCAAGTAAGAAAGAAATCAGCATTTTTATGTAGGGTTTCACACAGTAAAATTATTTATGCCCAATTAATAATAGATGAATGCATATTAGGCTTCAATGTTGCTTATACTATGACTACTGGTTCATATGATGCCATTTTTATAAATATCTATGCCAAATTTAATGAAATAGACTTGAAAATGTGTGTCGCCAGGTACCAAGTAAGAAAAAAATCAGCATTTTTATGTAGGGTCTTCACACAGTAAAATTATTTGTCCCCAAATAATAATAGATAAATGCATATTAGGTTTCAATGCAGGGTTGGCATATTGACCGGTCAATTGAGTATTGACCGGGCCGGCAGTCAATACCCGGTTAAAACCGGTCAATACTGGTCATTACTGGTCTTTACTGGTCGAATTGTAGCATTTAAACATTACAAAGGAGCCATTTTATATTAAATCAATAATTATTCTGTAATTGATAAACTTTTTTCTGAGTTATTTATTTTTAAAAAAATCTTTAAAAAGCTGTAAAAAGTTACTTCTTAATTATTTATGGAAACAGCCTCAAATACATAAGGACTAAGGCAATATCTTTATCTAAGTGTATCACATCTGTTACTAATTAGCAGGATTTTACATAAATTCCAGGTTGATAAACACAACAAGGTAAAGGTACCTTGTAGTCGGTGAGATATAATAATAATACAGTTAGTAAGGCTCATTCCCTGGGTACGGTAAATATACTAAAACATACGCGGGAATTTTTTAACACTAAATCGGTTGTTGTCGGCTATTTTGTCAAAATTAATTATGTTTACATTTATGTCAATTTTCTGTTAAATGGCATTTATATTATCAAAACTCATTGTTAAAATCAATAATGTGATTTAATTTTAAATCTTAAATTGTTTAAAGTCGCGTCATTGTATGACGTCGTCAAGTATAATATTTTCCGCGACATCGCACGTTCACTTTTTACCGTCATAGATTTTTTAAAAGAAACATTATTTGGTTTGCAAGGTCCGTTAAATGGGGAACACCATATTCTGTCTTTATATTATGTTTTAACAATTAATTAATGCTGTGTAATAAATATTGTATAAGATATTTCGATATTTATTGAAAATGTTTCAAATTGTTATGTCAATTTTCTGTTAAATGGCATTTATATTATCAAAACTCATTGTTAAAATCAATAATGTGATTTAATTTTAAATCTTAAATTGTTTAAAGTCGCGTCATTGTATGACGTCGTCAAGTATAATATTTTCCGCAACATCGCACGTTCACTTTTTACCGTCATAGATTTTTTAAAAGAAACATTATTTGGTTTGCAAGGTCCGTTAAATGGGGAACACCATATTCTGTCTTTATATTATGTTTTAACAATTAATTAATGCTGTGTAATAAATATTGTATAAGATATTTCGATATTTATTGAAAATGTTTCAAATTGTTATTTATGAAACCTTTTATTCTAATGAGTGTATGCTATTATATTATACTTTGAATAGCATATCTGTTGTACTATAATCTTATTACTCATTTTTTATTGTTAATTTCATTTATTGTAGAGAATGGTCAATGTTACATCTAGTTGCCAATGCTTGTCGTCAACGTTAGTCGTCAATGCTTGTAATCATTGTCGTCAATGTTAGTCGTCAATCCTTATCGTCATTATACATGAAGGAAATAAAAGCAGAAACAGAGACGTATTCTTGATTACTTGCTTATTCCTACGGCGTCCTCTCAACACTCATACTAAAAAGCATGTTGATGCTGATTTTTTAAAAGAGAAGTTTGTTTAAGGTAAACAATATTGTTTTACGTTAATCGGTAGCATGTTTAACGCAGTGTTCTCCAGAAACATCTGAGAAGCCAGTTATATTTTCAAAGTAGCCGGCGATTAAGCAATAAAACATGTGCATTTGCACCATTTCAATTGATATTTTGGGGAAAAGTAGCCTGCATCTAGATTGAATGTAACCGGTGAAATCGCCGGCTGCCGGTGCTTCCAGAGACCACTGTTAACGACATCGGATTTTTGGCGGATATACAAATCAGATACAATCTAATATTTGCGGGTATGTTTAAGTTTATTTACCGTACCCGGGGTACATGTAAGTAAAATTAAGAGTACCCGGGGTACATGTACCGGTAAGTAGTACCCAAGCCGAGTATGATCAATCGAGCCTTAGTAAGTGAGTGATGGTGTATGGGATAACATGCACTGAGGGTGTATATTTTTCACGAACAAGTCAATTGAAGGTGTTAGAGATGCATTGATCCATAAGATTAAAAAGGGTAATTAACCACGAGCTTATTAAAATTAAAATGATGACATTACATTGTACCAGCTGTTTATTGTTGTATACTGTAAGCTTGCAATATTTTAAATAATGTAAACAACTTACCTTGTATTAAGTCGGCACATTGTTGTCAGGTGTAGAAACTTTTTATACTTCTTTCTGTTAAGTTGCACTGGCTGAACCAAAAGAATTATGTAGTCGTTTCTAAATAATCACGAAACAACCTACTAATGCTTATATGCTTGCCAGTTACTGAGTTTGTGCATTTCCATTCATTATCGGCCTTGGCAAACAGCGTAGAATCAGATGAGACACCGTGTGATGTCTGCTATTTCGTTACGCTGAAGATTTCCATATCCGCGGGTGTTTTTATGTCAAATGTTATGGTTTTTCAATAGATCGTATACTTATCTACAAAACAGCGAATTAGCGTTCACTTTACATCATTTCTGATGATCTTATTTTGTAAATAATTTCTGAGCGTTAATTCCTACGTTGCTATGTCGTCAGCCATTTTGAAGGTTGGTTTGTTTACTTTCGGTTTCCACTACAAACGAAATTAATTGATTTGCTGCTTGCGTTTATTTATTGATTAAATAATAAATTATTAAACCGTAATAATGTAATTGTCTGAATATCATTTATATTCAAGATATTATCGGATAAATAGAATACCATTCTAATACCAGTGTGTACTTACATTTATCTCAGAAAGCCTAGCCGTGTAAACCTTTCTTTAACTCGTCGCACTCAATACGTTGAATAACACATAGATTTATGTCATGTTCATTAAAAAACCACAATGTGCACAAAAGACATGCATGTGTACTACCGATTGATATTCAAACACAATTATTACGCCTTTGTTTATCGATTAAACGCCTAACTGAATTAATAACGCGTAACGTCAGTTTCTTTGTTTCGTAGCAAGATGGAAGCTAGCCTAAGCGCTTTTCATGACGTCACGCGCGCGTGCCCTTTCCCATAAAAGTATTTAAACACAAAATACTCGAAAACTTGATTTTTGCCAGGTATAACGCCTATGCCAACAGGTAGATCGCATTCTTGTCCATATACATGTCAAATTTCAGCAAACGTGTTCGGCCAGTTTTCAAGGCGCTCAAATCGCGGCTATATGCCTCAACTTAACGAAACTTAGCCCCCTTTATCATTCGTTCGATTGAACGTCATCAATGATGACGTCCAATACATCACTCATTCCATACTATTCGATTGCACAAAAAAAGATCAGTTTCTTTAGCACTGTGTTATGAGCAGAGGGCTTGTTGTAAGATAGTGTTATTCGAAAGGTAGTAACTTACTTGAATAATTAATTCATGTCTATATTTCTTGCTGATTGTGTTATTTATAGAGTAATATATCTGTGTACAAAATCATAATGAACTTTTTTTGACAGATAATGCACAATATTATCGTTGAGATTGTGTTTTTATTATGATACTTCATACTGTGTTTAACTATGCTTTACAGTAGTTTAACGATTTATTATACATAAATCTTTGGTTCAAAAAAAGTTCCAAAGAAAACGTCACCTTGAATGTTCGTATTTGTCCTAAGTGTAGACAAATATAACATAAAAATGGTTGCAAAAACTAGTACATATGCATTATATAACTTTACGTTGGTTTCAATATTGTATTTGTAACAATGAAGCTATAAACTAAGTGTATACATTGTAGACAAGGATTTAAGCTGCAAAATGGCGCATTTCTTAGGAGCGGCGACAATTTTTTTTAATGATAACAATTGTAATGAAAATACAATTTATACCCAACGATTAACCTGTTTTTATAAATAAATATATTAATTGCAAACAAGTCTGTTGTAATTCTAAATAAATGTGCATTGGTAGTCTGTATAATGAAAATTAATGTGACATCTCATGCTTTAAAATTATGTTCAACAAGGGTATGATAAAATCAATAGTGTAAGCTACCTTTGAATTACTGAGGCTGTTGAAACATACCACAAAATACAACGCGACATGTTTGCCCAATTTGGAAAGGTATCAGGACCAGCCCAATAAGGAATAATTATCTCGGAAATCCTATGAATGTAAATTATGGGTGTTTTTAATGTCTTAGTACGTGATTGCACAAACCCATTTTAATATTCTTTCATATGACGTTTTGGTGAAAAATTCAGTCCCAGTGCTCATTTTGGACTGACTGTCTTCCTTGGAGGAATGTAAATGTTATATTAACTAGGAACATACTAGGAGCACTTTGGGGGCCTTAATTTACAGCTTATGGCTGTTTGGTGTTTGTTTGGAGCCGAAAACGAGCGAGCAGTTTAACTGTTCGCTTGAGTTAGTCGTGAAGGTCAATATAAATCGTATAGTTTCAATTCCCATCGCGCAGAACCGACCTCTCTAAACAAGCGCAACCCCGCGAGCAAGCCAGAACAGGCCCGCCCGCACACCAGACCCCGCCCCGACCCTTCTACCGCCCAAACAATCGAGACCAGCGATCCCACATTCACCCTCTCGCTGCCCGTGACAAAAGGTCGTCCACTGTTACATATCCCCGTCCGGAGTGAATTCCAGCCCACTGTCTCCCAAACATCCAGGCCACGTAACAAGCAAGATAACGTCACACAAGCGCCACTCTCTTACTGAATCATACTGTTTTCAATACGGTGGAATTATCAATATATCAATGTATAAAGCCACACAAACATGTGTAAATTTTCAATAAAATGTGATAAATGAACATGATCTAAATTTATATTTTTATTTTTTTTAACAGAAATACTGATGTGGTACAGGCAAAACTGGGATAAAAGACAAGGTTATCTAAGATACAAAAGAAATGATCGACAAGTTGTTGAGTTTTAATGGTTCAAAATCATACTCCCAACTGACAAATAAGACGATTTATATGTAATTAACATATTGTGTGATGCAATAAATGTCTTAAATGTATTCCAATAAATAAATTGAATCGGGATATACACTGTAGTGAATCTTATATAATAATTAGGTATGATAAATGTTTATTATTTCCGACTGCTTTTATTGTTTAATAAGGTTTACTTGTATGTTTCGTTTACTGCTAACGTGTATACAACACACTATATATCACGTGTACTTTGTTTGTTTAATTTAGCTTATTGTCAAGGTGATATTAGTTCTCCAAAACGTACATCCAATAAGACTGTCACATAAATATATCCTGGATTGGAGGTGATGCAATTCACACTATTCAAACCTCGTACTGGGGACACGGAACAAAAACACAACGCGAAACAGGTTGAGAGCAAATGAAATATAAACACGACACACAAAAATAGGGGGAAAATAACACAGGATCCATTCAACAAACCAATTCGAGAGCATTACGTTAACCGGTACTGAAGTTGTTTGAACAATCCACAAAACAACATTATAGCTATGTAAACCAACACATCACGCAAATCAGAATTGGATACAGAAATAATGAAACTTCAAACTCGAGACTATCAATCACGGAGTCCGTTAAGCCAACTGGCCAGTTCAACAATTAAATTTTACTTAAATGTTTGATTATAATATTTAAAGCATGTAATTCATGTCAATTTCATAAACATCAATTCAATAAATAACTTAAATTAACTAATAATTCAAAGTAAAAGTTATTAGACAATGCATCACTGTAGTACAAAGCATTTTACATGCTCATTTTTTTAATGAATTTCAATGATAATTTTACAATAGGAACGGTATTTGCAACGAAGTTTAACAATATGGGCGTCACACCATGAGGCCTGGCTTATAATTTCCCACGAATTCGTGTAACTTTGTATGAGAGTTCATTACTCCTATATAACTAAGTTCGATAGTTTGGATTCTGCCCCAAATCACAATAGCGCAAAATCGTCCAAATACTTTAACTCATTTGGAGTACGAGTAGTATTCTGCACATTTCAATGTCTGAATATAAGTTGTAATGGATCCCAAACGAGCAAATAAACATATGTTCGTGCCAGTGTGTCTCACGAGGGCTGTTTATGTCTCTTATAAATAAGAACTTGCAAGCATGCAGCAAGAAAGACACTTTTGATGTATGTATTGTGAATAAGTTAATGTCTCCCGGTGTCTGTAAGAGGGGTTATCGCGTGACAAACAAGATGGCGACGTGTGCCGAGACAGGTAATTCTCCTGTCTCTGCATGGAGGCATTGTTTGTCACGTGATTACCCCCACTGTCTGTGTCCAGGTGGCCAAATTATTAGCAGCTTCTTATTGGATACATTTAATTGAGCATCTGCAATTTCAAGCCAACTTATTTATTTCATTTTCAACCATAAATGAATTATTATTTGAGTAACACCATGACTTTTAACATTGCTTAAATGTAAACAAGGACAGTCTATTGTTTTATTGAAACGATTGACTAATACACATATTTGGCTTTTTACGGCGTGAACAGGACCTTTCTTTCTACGTCGACATTCGTTATTACCGAATGTGAGTTCTGCCGTTTGGAATCGATCAAGCGATACATTTCTGTATGATTTATTATATAATATAAAGCACTATGCATCAAGGCCATGTTAGCTCCATGTCATAAGCAAAAGTTGAGTTTATGTTTGTATTAATTATAACAAGATAGGTATTGATGCAAAGCATCAAAGGGCGTCGGTGTAAAAGGTACTCAATGAAGTTACATGGAACGATTTTTTTTCTACTGTAAATATTTATATGTTGGCCGATAATTTTGAACAAAATAGAAAAAGATACTGGTATAACCATTATCTATGATTTTGTGTTATAACCCCGAAATAACCATTATCTATGATGTTGTGTTATAGCCCCCAAATAACCATTATCTATGATTTTGTAATGTAACACCCACATATTTCATAGTGTATTTTATTTGTATTTGTTTCCTTTTTATACTGGCATCCGTGTGCAGTTTTCATTTATCAAACAGAACCGTGTAGGTTTTAAAAATCTGCTTTATCTTGTTCATCTTGTAAGCGTAATTTCATATTTTTCTCAACTTCAAGGGAAGATGATTCTGAACTTATTCTTACGCTGCTCATTTACGATAGGGGTTGAGTACTCATTGATATGAAAACATGTAAAAGTTTTAATGTGTTTACGAACCCCCCACCCTCTCACACATATATTTCATGGGCATAATAAAACAAAAAATAATTACAATAAAACAGCATATTGATTTAAACTAAAAGTCTACATCAAAACAAAAAGTTAACGCAGAACACAAATAAAATAAGTTGATTCAAATGTGAAGCGAGCGTGTAACCACTACACTACGGAACCGCTTGAAAAATCACCTTATAAATAGATATTAATAAGCTATTAATAGTTGGTTTAAATGTAAACCCGGAAGTTTAAACGCTGGATAGTGAGCGAGGTTAAAAGTCCATACCAAAGGGTCCATACCACTGGCAAGATATGGGTCAGGCCTGCGGCCTTCTATATGTGATTTAAAAAAAACACCCTGTAGGAGGACTTGATAGTAATGAGACTGGGGTACTGTGATGGTGCTCCTCATTGATAAGCGGCTGCTTCCTTTATCAAGACTCATTCTTACAATTAATAATACGTGTCGCGCTTCTCGCTCTATAGCGCCTTTATTAGTAACTAGGTGGTTGCTAGGATAGTGGAACAAAGAAGTTTTGTTTTTTATACAAAACCAGAAAGTTTCACCGGTTCACGTATTTGCCCAGTCCCTGTGATCTTTTATTATATCCCAGTCCCTGTGATCAGTTATAAATTAAAAGAATTTGCTTTGCATTATTGACAATAAATGTTGTAGTAAATGTAATAGGCACAAATGCAGTACTTATTAACACTAATTTACACAAAAAAATCACCACTATGCGATATTCTGACAACAAAAATATATTTATTGATCCGTAAAATAACTTCTCCTCCCATAAGCGAAAAATATGTATTACATACTAGTCGCCGCACTTCAGTGCGACGCCAATAATAGGAATAAAGTTTTTATAGACATAGAGTGCTGGCGATGAACGAATAATTTCACATTTCCTGTCTCAAACTAATCAAAAACCATAGCCTATTAGATCTACTTGAGAGAAAGAATAACTAGGAGAAAAGAGCTCTTTTATATATCAAACTTCAAATTAAATAACTCGATCTCATGTCATTTTTCTTGTGCGCATGTACTACTATATCAATTTAGTGAAACATAACTGTGTTTATCTCATTTGCTGTTATTTCGTTAATATCTGCGTGAACATGGGATAAAACAATATTACATGTACCATCTTTGTACACAACTTTAACGTCATTGGTAATAGCATAATCGTTATACCAATATGCAATAGATAAAAAAGTTGCAATACTGAACATTTAGATACATTAATGAAAGGTCGACATTGCCGCCAATTACTACATGAAACGTGATATGATCATGTTTGACGTATCTAAAAACGTTTAATATGTTGTCATAGCGGATGCAACTTTTGTGAAATGCTATAAAAAAGTCTCTGAACGAGGACAATTGTACCTTTCGTTCCATTCGAGTTGATTGGCTGCAACGGAAAATAACAGGATATAATTAGCCGCGAAAATCACATTAATATCTTTTCTCCCCATAATTATGTTTAATTGAGTGATCGTATATGATGTTTATTACGGACAGTTATTCAATGCACGCGTTTCTAATCCCTAGATAATGTTTACAAGAACATTGGCCAATGCTATCGGATTATTCCGAGAATGTCTCTTAGTCATACTGCTAAAATATAGGATAGTATGTTAGAAAATAAATTATTTAAAGAGACCAAATGTATTGTTTCAAATAAAGTAATATATATCTAAACGTACAAGAACCTCTTGGACGTCGAATATTAAAGTGATCCTTGTTTAAAGCCTTGAGTAATTTTTTCAACCAAATGCAGAATTTCGGTAATGTTATTGCAAGGAATCGTCGAGTAAGAAGAACATTTCTCACATCACAAAGAACTGAATTAGGAATACAAGCATATTACACTGGGCGACTTTTCTAACGCAATACTTTTCAAACTTGAAAATCTCAGTAATGAATTGAGATTTTGATTTTAAATCGCACATGTGCTCATTTGACTATATTCTGTGCCAGATAACGATGAAATCATTCATCCGTGAAAATTGGGCGCTTTGGCACAGTGGTTGGTGTGGTTTCATCTTTGTGCACGTGAAAATTGTGAAACGCGATATGATGTTAATTTTATTTCAATTTCTTCATTTTATGTACGTTGATACACCAGGAAAACATAAAATACATTTGAAAATCAATATGTCTCATAAATTTCAGAAGCGCAATCGGAATGTTGCAGGCTACCTTCCACACTTGCTGAAGCATCCGATGTCTCGGATGAATGATTTTATTGTTTACTTGCACATACTGTAGACAAATGATCACATGTACAATTTTAAATCAAAATATTTTCTAATAACTGAAATATTGAAGTTTTGGAAATGCTGTGTTAAAAAAGTCACAAAGTGTAGTACAACGGTATATAATTCCAATTTAATTTCAATTTCCTCATTCTCAGTGGGTTTATTCAACATAAAAACAGAACATTGAATAAAAAAAACATATAGCCCGTATGAATATTCATGAGCGCAATGTTGCAAGCCGGTCGGTCATTAAGACGTGTAAGTTAATGCGTTTTACATTTCACAATATTATTTTACGATGTACGATTTTGAGAATTTTACTTTTTCAGTGATTTTTTAATTTGTTATGTTTGATATTTTAATGTTGATCTATTTCAATTAAATTAGCATGAATTATTAGATATGTGTTGATTTAGTCTGACTCCAAATTTAATCAAAATACATTTTAGAATAAGTGAGCTATACTGATTTGAATACGTGTTGCGTTAGAAAAGTCACCAAGTGTATTTATTGTATAAAAACTAAGATTATGTGATTTTTTTAAATTTAATCAGTGAAATAATGATAAACATAGCCAAATAGTTTGGATATATATTTATTTCTTAATTTTTCAATAGTTCAAGACAAAAACGAATACATGTTAAAGAGTGAACAATAGTCGTTTGGTATTTAATATATGCTACTACCACTAATTGGTACTTATAAACATAACAACAGTTATGCAAGTAATGTTGTATACAAACAACAGCGGATGATTACTTCATAAACTCGCATATTTCGTGCCCCGAAGTGAAACTTTTAATAAGGACTTTAATGATAAATATTTTTAACCGACTTAAAACCATCATCGATTGTTTTTAGAGATAATTATGCCCAACAGCTGAACGCATTTAACGTTGGTCTTTGATCAATGCATCGCCTTGTGCAGATATATAACTTCGTAACTGGAACATGCTTCAGCTGGGTTTATCATTGCGTTACATGTAAAATAGATAATTAGTTGAATAATATACCCCAGATCGTTGAAATAAAAAAGTAATTTCTCGTCGACAAAGCATTTAGAAGTAGAACAAGGAACTTATATATCAGAATGTCAAAAGAAGTCATAAACGGCATTTTTTTTTAAATTTCATTATGAGACGAATTATCCATTGATGTTCCAATATTGTTTGAAACGCGTTGAAACATATGAAAAAAATCTCGCTAATACTGTTTCCTGCATTAAAACTTTTTTGACATGGTCAATGATATCTTGAACTCACTTCATTTGAAGAAGAGTTATTTAGCGCATTGCTTTTTTTCAAACAACGAAACCCTTCAGACCTACAAATGTATCCGTTGGACATGGATCATGCCATATTCATGTTATGTTTTGACAATAAGCTGTCGAAATAAAGCACCCACCATACCAAACAGAACACATTTACACGGGACAAAGTAATTTTAAACACGCCCCTAATAGCCAAAGCTAGCAAAAACATTTCCGTATAATTATGCCCATAAATGTCATATGTCAAAGTAATCTTTTTATTATTTCTACGCGAACAAACAATCCGATAGACAGATCGACGAAACGATGGACAAGATAAAATCTGTATTCTTTTGCAAAAAGGAGAGTCTGCAATAATATTACGTTTATAAAAAAAAACGTTTATTTTTATTGTAAATTGGAAAAAGGTGCATAACCAACTAAAATACTTGGTGTACAACAAGTCGACTCGATACTCTGTGGAATAGTAGATCTGCACATATTTAGTTTATTAAAAAGAACAAACATAAATAGTGCTATAAAATAAAGGACGAATACAAAATGCTTCAGGTGACAGAAAAACTTCTGTATTTGTATGCCCATATGATTGAGATTGAAGAAAATAGGGACATGGTATTTTTAACTGTTCTTGTTAAAAGGATATTCGAATAGTAAAGGAAACAAGAGTAATATAAGAATGCATACCAATACAATGCTCATTGATCTGATCAACGAAATTAGGATTGGATCTGCTTTTCTCTTACGTTTTTTATAACACGTATAATGTGTTGAATGACCAGACAGTTTAAGAGCAGTTCAAATTCATGATGCATTATTATAGTAAACGTCACTAGCAAATTATATTAAAGGGGTAATGGGTTAATTCTTACTCCATCAATAACTAGCAGACCATTGTGGTCATCATCTATTTAAGCAATATTCCATTGTCATCATACCAGACGTACTGTTTATGTTGATTGCCATTGTTTTGAAATCAGTTATTGCAACATATGAGTGTTTAATTGCATTGCTTTAAAGATACATATACGCAAATGCTTTTAAAGGAAAGCAAACGTTTTTGACTGTCCACTGAATGCACGTTCTTACCACTAGCCACTAATCAATCACACTTTCATGCAGTTCCAGTATTCACGGACAACATAGCAGTGCACGAAAGGTCTTTCATTAAAGAGATTTAATAACAACATACAACAAATAAAGTAAAAGAAAAAAAAATGTTGCGTTGGTTGTATTTACACAGCTGCACATTAATATACAATATATATAGAAATACTGTGATAATCAATACCCGTAATACCATCTTATACAGAGAAAAATATCACCATAAAGTCTTATGTATAAATACAAACTGGACACACAAACAAATACCAATATAACTATATGGTTATCGTGTCAAGATTGAACACAAAGTTCAGTTAAAAAGTTATACAAACAGCCGCAATATCTTAAAGCATGTCGTACATATCATCATTAATGATATCTATTATTAAATAATTGCCGACGTGGGCGCAGTGCGCATGGTTTTTCATCATCTTGGATCATGTAGCACCTGTTTCCATTGCATTAGACGCCATTACATATTGCTACAGTATGATACACATAGGAAATGTTATTTCCACATTATTTAAAAAATAAATAGATTTCATGATTTTGAATTGTTTCTTTCTTAACAACTTGATATATTTCTGGAATTCAGTGGTGTATTTTATTAAAATTAGTTACCAGAATAATATTTTTTCGTCATACACATACTGTTCCCTATACAAAAACATTGCCAAGAGGAATTGAGATGGCGGTTTTAACGTCTTTATTATTCATCAACACTGATTAAGTATAAAGTAAGATTGTGGCGTATTGTAGGCAACATCGGTGTTATTAGTTTGCACACTGTTTTGTTAATACTATTTCTTTATGAAGCACATGTGCACATTTCAGTCGCATCTGTAACCAAGCTTTCGAAATGTAACTCAACAAAACACCTTAAATAAAGGTGTATGTGTTTGATTTGAAGTTTAAGCGTAATACAGAGTTTATTTCAACATACATTAGGTTTTACGCCCATGAACACACACATATTACAACACAATATATTCACAGATGGTAAATGACATACATAATCTTTTACCGAACCTTAATCAAATTTCAATAAATTTGTTAACACTTAATCGTATTGTATATTTTGAAATTAAGTAGATAAATAAATGAATGAACATGGAGAGAAACTATTAATAATATCTCACAATTATTGTAAGACGGTGAAGTGTGTATACATATCGATTTCATCGAGTTTTCAAGAATGTCTGCTTCATAATAATATAAGATAATCTGGTTTGTTTAAGAAAAGAACGTTCCTTTGACATCATAAAATCATTGTTTAATCTGAAGAATGCGCTGTAGTCCCTGGAGTAAAACAGAACGGAAATGAAATGGTTTTTGCTACTATGAAATCCATTAAAGAATCAGGCATTATCATAAAACCAAAACAGTATGACAGAAATACGGTCAGAATTTAAAATAGAATACAATAAAAATGAAAGCAAATGCAGTTATTATTTTAGACAACGAAATTAGTAAGGTTGCAAAGACGCCTGAATGCACGGTTCAATTCATCACTACAAGATGTCTTTTAGATTTAGAGAATTGTGTCATCGGTATAACAATTTCAAACGAAACATCTCCATCGGTGCACATCTCCGGCATCTTAACATATTTGCCTCTATAGTCTTCAGTGAATATTTATAACACTGATATATAATATATAGATTCACTGAAGTATAAAGGGGCAGATATGTTCAGATGGCGGAGATGTGCAACGAATGACATGTTTCGTATGGAATAGTTATTCCGATATAGCAAACGGGTAAGATACTTATGCCAGACTTATGCCAGTCACCTGTGTATTGTTTTACATCCTTACGACGACTATACAGCCTACATGTCCAACAACGTTACTTGCCCATATCTCCGAAAACAAGAAAATGTGTATGAGCATTGAAGCGGTCACAACATGTTTTCTTCAGATTTACATTGTACACTGACAACCAAGATATGAAAGCTCATATTGTTGCAAATCACTTTACATACACTGTTATTTACAGATGAACGCCCATTCTGCTTGAAGGCTGTTGTCAACAGACATCACCAGGATTTCAACAAACTTGAGACGCTTTAAGTCCGCTAATTAATACGTGTATGATACATTAGGGTGCACTTATACCATCATTGTCGATGTACGCTCCTCTACCAATCCTCTCTTCTTTATAAACTAACCATCTGGTTTTACGGCAATATTTATTTTGGTTTCACTTATTTGCCCGGAGTTGTTTATACATACGAATTAAATGATAACAGTTCCAGACAAAATCCTCTTAAATGGCCTTGACTTTAATACAATACTAGCTTTGATTATCTTAGCTTTTAACGGATTGATCACTTCGTCTCCTAGTTGCTAACCTCGTAAGATGTTAAATACGCCTCTACGTAGTTAATGCAATGAAAATACCCGTGTTCTGGGAAAATCGGGCTTAAAACATCTATCCGCTTGAATGATTTTTGTTGTTGAAACAAACAAAAAACTCTCCTTAACAAAACATCCAGTCTTCCATGAAAGCATTTTCCCTGATAAGCCCTTGCGGACTGCACAGTTTAACCTAGAACGACGATTTGTGCACATTCCTTACGCAAGGCTTTCCCAGATACCGGCTCATATTTTTTTATTAACATGCTTTGGTCGCAGACAATAATGACTAGAATGAGAGATGTCGTGCAAAAGAACACAACATAATATAAAAGAGGATATTTGTTTGTTTCGGCAGATTATCGATTTTAATTCACGAGCGATCAGATTAATTTCACGAGGGGCACAACCTCCTGCGAAATTATTTATTTTCTATAATCATACGTTAATAAAAATAGAAATTCAACCCATTTAAAAATATTTTTCCTTTTTTTTATTTTTATTGTTTAAACTGTTAAATTTTAAGAAAAACGCCAAATAGTGACACCATGACGTACAAAACAACATTTCACAGTAAAACAGTGAACATAATAATTTTCACTATTATTTTTCACTTATTAACAATGGTGAATGATCGTTTTTTAATCACTGATATTTCTCTGTAAACCACAGAAGGCAGTTCAAATTATAATATATTCACTAAACAAAATAAGTATTCAGAAAACCGACCGAATAAATATGTCAAACTTTCGAAAACCTTTACATGTTATAGATCCCTTACAATCAAAATGGAATCAAATGAAAAGGTTAAAATTAACATACAATTGCCGAGAGATAACACTTAAATCACTTTTGTACATCGACAATGTTGTACGTATAAACTTAAACAAAATCAAAGCCAACATTGTTAGAACACTAGCGTATTCCATCAGATGCTTTTAATGTCAAGAAGACAGTTTTTACAGGAAAAGTACATGTATTGCAACAAATGAACCGAAAGCAAAACGTGAACGGAACAGCATCGGGTGCGGCAAATATGAAAACACTGTCAAGGTTCCAACAAATCACGACAGTAATGAAAACTTATGTTGACATTCAAACAAAGGCGACCGAATGTATGAATAGATGTTAGACAGTCATCAGTCGACCAATTACATAAGGCGTTTCCAGGGTGCATGATCCACGGGGTTCACATGGGATTTACACACGGGCTGGGCCGAACGTATAAACTTAATTTTTGCAAATATCAGTGCATTAATGACAGTTTTTTCTTGCAGTTTGTGCCGATATCTTAAGATTTAAGAATAACTCATTGAAGACGTCTGAAATCCTTGCCATAATTTCACGTTGCGTGAAGCATAAAAGTGTGCATGAATGTTGTGCACATCGAATATTTTGCCAAGAACACAGGCTTATTAAATAAAGTTATTTTGATGTTTTTCACATTTCCATAAGCAGCATAAATGACTTTCTTTTATGCACAAGTTGTTAACAAAGCACCAATAACCGTCATAACCGCTGTGTTTACAACAATAAACATGTGTTTGTGAACAGCACAAAGTCACGTGATTTCGAAAAGAATAAATCGTCTGAAAACCCATTTGGTGCTTATTTATTATTTTGCCTTCAATTGAATTGAATGCACGCACTTCGTGCTGTGTGACGTCTGTCTTTTGGCATATACACAACTTCGAGTCTATTGGTTGGTATTACTATTTCATTTCTTCAACATGATTTAAAAATAAAAATAACTAGAGCTTTGTCACATACGTGACGAATACCCCCACATTCCGCATTGACACAGAATATTTTGCATGTTGTCTTCACAAAAAACAACGGACACCATGCTTAATGTTTAAAACGCACTAAGTGACCCCGTGACCTAGTTTTCCCATGTTCGAACTTGACCTACACATCATCTAGATACAACTTCAGACCAAGTTAGGTGAAGCTCTGATGAAAACTACTTGAAATAGAGAGCGGACACCATGCTCAATGTTTAAAACACAAGTGACCCCGTGACCTCATTTTTGACCCGGCATGACCCATTTTCGAACTTGACCTAGACATCATCTAGATACAACATCTGACCATGTTTGGTGAAGATCGGATGAATGAAAACAACTTGAAATAGAGAGCGGGCACCTAATACAGACCGCCCGACCGACCGACAGACCGACCGACCGACCGACCGACAAGCTCACTACTATATACCCCCCTAAACTTCGTGTGTGGGGGTATAAAAACAGGCTGTTGCACGAAGCGCATCGATATTTCCGCTATCTTTATGGTATAAAGTGTTCCTATGTAAAATATATTTAAAGGAAAATTTTAAGAAAAATGTTCATTTCACGATGTAAACGACCTCATGTTTTGCTATAATTTGGTTATTCTTGTACATGAACGTCGACTTGAAGGACATTGTATTACAATACATTAACAAACAACAATAATGAAAATGTCAATAAAGTCGTGGTTGCAAAAGCAAGAAATAAATTGATATCCCAAATAGCTTTAATATGCAACTACACTCTGAAATTTAAGGCAAAGAGCCACACATTGTATCTCTAAACGAAAACAAAAAGGCAACACATAAAATTCAAACCAATATGTTTCAGATAGAGCATTAAATTGACTTATGTAGTGCAAGGGTCTCGTAAACCAGTCAACACTGCGCCATCATGCACTCAAACATAAATACAACAGCAGGACTACGATTTGTTACTGCTTTACTAAAATTTAGAAAATGCATAGCTGTATTTAGTTGGAAAATGTTTGTTTGTATTACATTGGCAGACAAAACGTGATTACATAAATAATACTATCTGATTTGTACGTTCCCAATACTTTATTTAATTGCTTATTTGCGAGGTAAATGACTAAAACTATCGATATCCTATTGCAAACAGTGAATAATATAACTTATTTATTGTCCACTAAGCTGAAAATAGTTTAAATAATTAGTTGAAATCAATAATAAAATTATCATTTTCAGCGTCCGAATCTTTTCCGTAATCCGATTGTCCACACACATAAAAATCAAAATAACTCTTATCACATTTCTTAACACCGTCGCCAATGAATGCTTCTTGTTTCAACTAAATATTTCAACTCTGAAGTACACAAAATCAAACCAGAAGAACAATCAGAGCAGCAAGAACAATGATTCACATTTGTATTGCAACGTGTGTAAGAAATAATTCCCCATACTTTCCAATAAAAGGAGGAAAAAACGAGAATACTACAATAATACGAAACGATTCCGGGAAAGTTCTCCGTGCTTTCTATAACAAGTGGCTTGAGTTCCAAAAACAATGGAAATCTGCTGATGCAATTGTTTAAATATGAGCATTTGCTGACAAAAATCCAAGACAAGAATCTATGTAATGACTTTAGACACGCACGGAACAACATAGATATCAATATAAAGAAGTGAAACTCCAGCTGCTGGAGCAGTATTGAATTTTCATTAAAAACAATTAGTTGGTCCTTATTTAAGGCAAGTGACCGATTGCCCAAACAGTACAAAACAGCACAATACAAACCAACATAAACACAAAATATGAATAAAGCTGGGGTCACCGCCTTGGAACGGTCAATACAAAGCATTGGGGGTTCAAACCTGGTTATAGAGCGCTCAACCTCACACTTGGCCCAGCAATATTCATAATACATTTAAGTGTAAATAAAATTTAACGTCATTGCATTGTAACTCAAATTAAACAATAATAAAAGGGAACTAAAACGCATTTAATTTAATTACTATTTAATTACTCAATTGCATTGACGATACAAGAGTAACAGAGTTACAACTTTTTGACGAACGATCAAATAAAACTATTAACAATTGTCAACTACATTCCTTCTTTATAGAAAAGATTTTAGAATATAGCATCATGGAGTTAATATCTCAGATAATCATCGCGCAAATACAGAAAGAAGCAGCAATAATGGGTGTAAAAATTCCATATTACATAGCTAGGTTGTTTATGTGACTGCTAAAAAAATAAAAATAGTTAAATCAAACAAGAAACGCCTATCAGAGAGAAAATATAAATAAAATGGAACGTTATAAACCCAATGACCTATACATGTAGATTACAACTGGGAAAGTCGGTCGTATGACGTCAAAAAAATCCATAATGACATAATGACGTTAACAAATTCCAGGGGCAGTACTAAATAAAAATATTAATGGGGCTGTGCTACTAATAAAACAAGTTTAGGTGATTTAATATTAAGAAGCAAATGAATAAAAATGGTAATTCCATTAAAGCGACATTATTGGGATCAAACAGTATATAGGTGTATTGACAACTGAAGACAGAAATGATTTGATGTACAATTTGAGTCCAAATGTAGTTTACATGCAGATTTGTTCATACGACACAATGACACAATTTTATTAAACAGTGAAAAATGCCTATAATATAGTATTCATGCAGATTTGTTCATACGACACAATGACACAATTTTATCCAACAGTGAAAAATGCCTATAATATCACTAATGATTCCAAATTTTAAGGGAAGAAAGATATAGTGAATCGAAAACCATCAAACACGTGTTTTTAAGTACATAAGCATCGTATCCTTTTGATAAAAACCAATTAATTAAATTGAAAAATTTAATATGAACATTCGGTTTAACATATTTTAATTTGAGGACACGCTTCAAAACATCTCCGTAAAATGATGGATGGGAGATTCCATTATTTAAATGCCATTTTAAAGAAACATTATATTTTGAAATGAAATCACCATACTTAGAGTAAAATCTAGCAAATTTATTTCTTAGGTTATGATACAAAAAGCCTTGTTTTAGCAATTTTTTTAGTTAATATTAGATTACGATCATTAAAATCTTTAATACACGAACATGCTCTGGCATAACGTACCAACTGCGAAATGTAAATACCATAGGAAGGTCCTTTAGGGATGTTGCCATCTAGAAACGGAAAATTCACAATTTCAAAGTTAAAATCGTCCCGTTTGTCGTATAAACTAGTTTTGATCAAATTATTATTAATAGTTAAATGTAAGTCTAAATACGCAGCGTCTGTATTGGATATACACGATCTATTTAAGACTAGTTCTTTTGGGTAGATTTTGTGAATATATTGTTCAAATAATGGGTTATCTAAATTAAGTATGTCATCAATATACCTACTAGTAAGGTTTAAGGGGCCTTTTCACAGATTTTGGCATTTTTTAGTTTATTCATTAAATGCTTTATATTGATAAATGTAAACATTAGATCGTAAAAGCTCCAGTAAAAAATCAAGAATAAAATTAAAAAAAGGAAAAGAACATTGCCCGGAGCAGGTTTCGAACCAGTAACCCCTGGAGTCCTGCCAGAGTCCCGAAGTAAAAACGCTTTAGCCTACTGAGCTATTCCGACGAGTACACATACGTGACGTATTTTATACGTTATATATGCAATCTTCGTAGTAATACACAATTTAACGACCAAAAAAGAACTCTCCAAATTATTCAATCGTTTCGCGTTGCAACGCTTTATAATTTTTAGGTTTTATAATAGTCAAAAGATGCATATAATGGCTATATTGGAGCATGGTAAATGTTCAGTATTACTGTTTCCTCACAAATATCATAACTAAAACGAAAATGTGCGAATCTGAAACAACTTTTTTCAATTTTGTCAATTAACCAAAGCGTGAAAAGATCCCTTTAAAACAATTAATCAAATCTACTTGCTTAGTTTTCGATAATTCTAACATAAATTCGCTTTCATAACAATATAAAAAAATGTCAGCTATACGTGGCGCACAATTAGTACCCATAGGAACGCCAATAATCAAGTTATTGCACATCTTTGATTCTGCTTTTCGTGGCATGTTCTGCAGATGTGATTAGCAAGCTCGTGCCTAGCATGGTAGGTAGATTCACAGGAAAGAAGTTGAGCTATCCAATAAACAGATACACGTCGCAGACAATCAAGACGCGGATTCATTATAATCTGAACATACGGCGGTGTATGAATACATATACCGAATCATGAGACGTATTCTATTGTATTTTTGAGTTATGGTATTTAATGATATAAGTAAACAATATTAAATCGACCCATCAGCCGATACGTTATATATTGTAAACACTCGATACGTAAACGAGTCAGGTGGGTTGTAATTAAATGTCCACCATTTATATATGTCCATCGTTCGGCTAGCTTTTTAGTTGAAACCATGTAACTGTGTTTTACTAAAATTGAACATATGTTAAAATGTTAACAAACACAAGCGCAACTTGAGTTTGCCAAGAGGATAAAGAGAATATTCACAGACAAGTGCACTATTAGCAAACTGAACAAAATAAATGTATTGAACAAATTGAATGCGCATATAAGCTACGATTTTCAAAAACAGTAAAATTTATCAATACTACAAAATTGATATCTTAATAACATTTCATATTTCCCTTTACTCAATACATCAAGCATTTTATAATGATTCAGTGAAGCTGTCATGGAAATGTTATTTTTTGAGCGACATTGCCATCGAGTCTTCGAGTCTACATATGCGCAAACACAGTGAACAAATATTTGCATGCATAATACTGATAGCAACACATACACTAAATTATGTTTACGTTTAAACAAAGACCAAACATATAAAAAGATGACTAGGTCGACCATGTCTGATTCGAAAAGAATCAATGATATCACTAAAGAATTTATGCATTCGTTGTATAGTTTTGCTTTCGAAATAGTCTTAAACCACGTGGATATGTTATTAAAACCCTGTTTTTACATATACTTGAAACAGTTTTTCATGTAATTCTTCGACGAATGGTGATACCAGCTAACTGCCGAACCATTTTGTTCAATGATCATGTTACATTTTCCTGTCGATTGTCATAGAAACTTAAATAATAATAATAATAAAGACCGAACAAATATATTTACTTTGACGCAAGCGCTATTTAAACGTTGTGCCCATACAAAGTTAAATATGCAAAGAAACCCTACAAATGGGTTTCTTTCCACAACATATGTTTAGAAGACCCACAAGCCTATTTATGCGTGCATTACATGTGTTGATTGATTATACATTCGGGTATAGTGAACAAATTTGTTTCGCATGTGAACATTTCAACGCACAGAAACGTGTACTGTATGCATGAGAAGAGAAGTTACATAACAATTATAGTACCGGTATATTTCTCTTTCAAGTCATTGTGGTTAACCATTTTATTCAAAACTGACCTTGACCACACACACACAAACGTAATGTCTTGTTTTAAGTCAGCGAACTATGAAGTGACGTCCACTATTTAAATCCAATCTCAGCTTAATTTGTAGAAACATTGTGTTTTTTTTATAACTGTGACATTGATCTCATCCATCCCAGGCGTAATTCAAATTGAAATATTTGTTTAAATAATTTAAGTGAGAAGTTTTATCAATATGTCTCATTTTAATAAGTTATTATTCGAAGTTTTTTAGTAAATCAATTATTATCAAAACTATATTAACAAGTATTTTTTTTTTTTAATTCGTGTTTATTTGATTTCAATTCTGCTTACACTTTCGTACGAATACACACATGATGCATTAAACCAATTTCATAATCACAATCAATGTGGTGTTTGTTATAAAAATGAAATAGAACCTTATAACTATTGCAAATTTAACTACTAACAGAAAGTTTTGCAACATATTTTAACGTCAGACTAGGACGAGAAAATATGAGTTTCACGGTTTAATGGTTATCTGATAGACTTGTATGAAATACAAGTAACGCTCTAATCGAGACCAACTTGGTCTGACAGCCAATGACAAATAATGTCATCAATAACTTCTGGTCTGGACTAAATGACGACATCGGAGCACTTCTTGCTTTGTTTATTTTGTCTGATTATTCACGTATGCGGAAGTCATTTATATTGTGCTACAAATTTACCCACAGGGTACTTAATGTTTTACTATATTAATTGGATTATATAAAACTGCTGGTCATATAGAACAAACTTTTCCCAAGACAATTTGCTCTTAAACGTCTTCATATGGTTCAACTATATGGTTTACTGATTGGCACATAACACATCAATAAATGGAAAACTGTGCGTGACAATTTATTTTGCACAAAAAACTTCATATTGATTACATGTATACAGTTTTAATTCAGTCGCTTGAGAAATCAAGAAGAAATTCGTTGCACAAACTTAAAAGACTTTACGCTTCTGCTGTCAAAAAAGCCAAGTTCATCAGTTCATAACTTAAGAATGGCTTGATACTGAGCACGAAAATAAAAAGTGTCTTGCATATAAACACTTCATACTGACAAGTTGCATTTCATACGCGTAAGAAATGTAGAAGACGTTCGCGCCGATAGCTTATTGAATTACCGGTTTATACATACAACACGTGGATAACTATGGACAAACCAAGTTAGTTTGCGGGCTACACTATGGTGGGATTATACCAAGCCTACACCTACAGCATATCAGTATTTTCCAACGGAATCCATCAGGCATGTTTCATTTTAAATAGCTGTGAGACATCATTTTCCTGACAATGAACTTTGCGCTATTCTATACTTTATATTTTTAAATAATTCAATGTTTGGAAAGCACAATCTTTCTTCAGAGATAAGCGAGATGAATAATTGTCTCCAGAAACATTTGCTTCTTTGAATCAATTCTTATTAATAGACAAAATCGTATAAGACCTTTAAGAATTATAAAAATTGTATTTTGAACACATGAACAGCATAACAGACACACATACAGGTAGAATTTACAATTACTTGCTTTAAAAAGTTTTAAAAAGAAATTACCACTTAAATAGTTGTCCAATCTCTAATAAGAACTATACCGTAGCCACTTTAAATATGCTATAAGTTAACCCAGTTAAATGCCAAACAGATAATCCAATATTTCTTTTCACGGAATGTTGAAGCATAAC
Organism: Dreissena polymorpha; assembly: GCF_020536995.1. NCBI lineage: Eukaryota > Metazoa > Mollusca > Bivalvia > Myida > Dreissenidae > Dreissena > Dreissena polymorpha. Next base: position 44,889,923 of record NC_068359.1, on the reverse strand, counting down.
TGCATTTAGCAGTTCTTGATTATAACAATTCAAGACCATCTGCTTTGTTGCAATATGCCCGATTAAATGCATTCAAAAGATGAGCCAAGCCCAATAAAGCAATAATCATAGTTGATGGCATCACGAGAGTTCTATCCATGGCTGCATTTAAATGCCATGCGATAAACACAAAAGTTTCGCGATAAGTATCACGTTCACACATTCAGTATTATGTTATTCTACTTGTTTCTTTTGCCAAAGTTGTATTTTGTCAATTATTTTTCTGTTTTTGGTAGTATAACTTTAATGGACAATATTCCAAAACCCATTTGAAGTATCATTTTCATAAAGTTCATACCATATGTGGTATATATTACAAATCTTTAGGGTGGCTTTCCGTGCAAATTTTTTTTCGTGATTTTTTCTGTATAATGACCCATTATTTGAATTTTCCTCTAACTTAAATTACACCTGGGATAAATAAATTCAATTAACTCGTATGTTTTAGCATTGTTGTTAACGATGTTTGTATATTAAGTACAGGATATGATTGTAGATGACAAAATAATATAAAACAGTGAACAGAATCTTGACATTAAGAGGTAACGGGAAAATGAACGTGTTTTGATTTACACTAGCCTATAAGAAATAGCAATATCAACAGTAAAGTGTTGAGGTTCGCGTTAGCCAGATATTGTGCCACATCTTAAATTTAAGTGGTACACTAATATTTTCGTGCAATTATTTGCGTTAATAGATAATTAATTAGTAACAGTAATTGTATCGTGTTAAGGTTAGCTTTAAACAGATACTGTGGAGCATCTAAAGAAACGTTAAGTGATAACAGGAAAAGCAACACGTAATTATTAACGTTAACATTAAGTTAACTAGGATCAGGAAATCATTGTTCGGATTCGCGTATGTAGGAAATCCTAACTAATTTTCCTCATATTCACTTTTAGTTCAATGATTTGAATAATAAATTACCTTATAGAAATACTTTGTATCCGGTAAGTTAAAATCCGGAAATATATCGCAATAAAATAGAAGTTACACGAACCTTTTAGCAAATTCTTACTAGTTGACGCGATTGTTTTGCGCGAAACTTATGAGGTTAACGTAATACGTAATTGGTTAACCGTATTTCAAGGCAGTTCTAAGTCACCATACGTATCAACGTAAATGAAATATTCGCGGAAGAATTACAGCTGAAATGCCCCATTTCTCGAGTCAAATAAATAACAACAGTGAATAGACGTTTTGGTGCAAGGTTGCAATATTTATAAAATATTACAAATACTCGAAATAAATCTTATTGCAGTTTTAAAAACTTCCCTTCTCTTCACGATTTTTTAATTGGCCTTAAAAGAAAAAACAAAGTGAAATTTATAAAATACTCTAAATACAAACATATTAAAAAATTTCATAAGCATGCACTGTTCAAGTATTCTTAATGTCTTAATATTCAAACAAGTTCTATCTAGCACCGAAAATAACGGCACCACTGAAATCTAAAGAAGCTCGATTTCGATATACCCGTATAGTAATTGTCAACGTTTCATTCAAGATTAGCACGTTAAATGAACTAATTATAAGTGTTCACCTTAATCTCTACCACTCATGTCAATAGCAAACAAATGCTTGATTTCACATATTGCAGACGCAATGATTTAATATAACTAAAAAAATAAACCCAACATGTCAGATCAGATCAGTCTAGTACAAACAATACAACTCACAGCTGAACGCCCATTCCGCCTGGGAACTGCTGTCCACACACATAACTACTGTCTTCACACCAGTCTCGGAATTCGCCGTGTTGATTGGTCTCCAAGAAAAAACAGAAATTCAACGCTATCAAAACTTGAGACGCGAAGAGTCCGAAATTTGCTCTGTACTTAAATCACAAGCGACTGGATTTCCAATAATATGTATAATCCGCTTGCTGACTTGATTCCTTCGGTTATTTGCTCCAGACCTCTGCGGCGCAATATATGAGCGTTTTAAATGGTAATATATCCAGGATATAAGTTCTTTTATGGGATGGATTTATATACACTGCACCAATTATACACGCGCAAAACAAAACACGTAAATAGATTTTTGCAGAGTATTTGAATCTGCTTCAATATTTTATACTCCTACAATACGAAGCATGTTCCTGGGATGCATATTACTGGTTGATACATTTGATGGCAGTTGTGTTGAATGAACAGTCATGAAACAAACCGAGAATGAATAATTGTCCTAACATAAGTGGCATCATAAAACAGGATGCACGATGCAAGTATTGTAGTCTATCGTTGCGCCATGGTATACACTCCAAAACGTCATAAGGAAGATAAATTAATGTATCAATAGTAATACATTAATGAGAATCAATAAGTCATTTGACAAAACCACCAATGGCATGTATCAATTCTCAAAACTTTCAGACCCTAGTAGAATCACACAGAGTAACCGTTAGAGGAAATTAAATGCAACGTGACTGGGGGTTTTGCAAATCATGATTAAATACACATTCATAAAGTGAGTATGGTTCCTATGGTAGTACAAATAACTGGCAGTTGTAAACCACGTCAGGAAACACAAACTCGAACACAGCATAGCGGTTTTGTGGCACACTGCCGAGTGGTTATGAGATAACAACTTTAATGATGATTGCACATTGAAAAATACGACAAACAAGCTGATTCTGGAAGACCTTCACCACTATATAAAAGAATTTCAGATTGTATTGCAATAAAAAAAATCCATAAGTGGTAACAAATAAAGAACTGCATTTATCAGTTTATGTACAATTCTAGTAATTGTAAGAAAGAATATTTTTGAATTGTACAGACGTAGTTTCCTATAGGCGGTGTATGGCGCTGCAAATATTTTTCCCAAGGTAATCAAACAAAATAAAAAGGCCCAACGTGTGATAAAACAAAACACTGTAAGGTGTAGGGGTCAAAGGATCTGCTACTCAGCTGAGTATATATTGTTAAAGTTACTCACGATAAAAATGTTCAAAATGCTTATACAAATTATTTTAAAATAACTTATGTAATTTCATACATCAATCAAGGAAAACTATAATAATAGTATGGTCGGAAAATTACTTCTTAAAAAATAATTCACTAAAACGCTTTACAATAGCCATCAGAGAACACGCTGTCAAGGAAACCGATTATTTTGTATCACAGACGTCGGGTAAATATCCGTTCGGTTTAAAGTTGGAAATCGTAGAGGAATAATAATAATTACTGAAGCGACGTTATAATTAGGGATACTTAATTTTAACCTGTTGGCGCATAATTAAATGCAAGTGACTGAAAACACTCACGAAATACCACACACCATAAACAAATATATATATAAAAACTCTAAAAACACTAGGGTAGGGAAGCGCTGGAATTGTAAATGCTAAAGAGAAAACTACAAAGAATGCATGAAATATTTTACGTTTTCCACATGTTCGATGTTTGGTTTCAAACTCAGCAGCATTCCTTTGTTATGTTCTCTTGAAAATTTACGGAATAAATCCAACCCCAATCACATTGAGACGAACGCTCATGAATGTTGCTTCTTGTTTCAAGTTGTTAACCGAACAAACGAATGAATATTGTTTACACACAAAACATACTATAAGACGCCTGAACCTGTTTATCCGCGCAATCTACCTATTCTTGATTTATAATACTATGGGGTATATTCAGGTGCAGATAATATCAATGCAGCGCTCTGTGCGTTGGTTTTCACGAAAACAAGCAGCACATTTTAAGTGAACGATTTACACGCAGCAATATAGAGCACTTAATCAACAAAATTAATAAGTAAAATTAATGACTTGGGAATACTCGTTTTATTTTTATATCAAAAGATAATATAATTCTGCCAACAGCATGGCGTATCCCATGATCAATGTGATGTAACATTACATCGAATTTCGTTTTTATTTTATTTTTATTTTTTATTTTAATTTAAATGTGTACAGCATTGGCCTTTTATGCATTCTGTATTGTTCTTACTGGTGACAACAATAAAGAGAGATCAATTTTCTTTGAAGTGACAACATATTTTCATCTGTGAAAACAAACAGGTTCAAGATTCATATCTGTACCTATATCTGATTGAAAACAAATTTGAGAACGACTCCAATATATTACAATGACAGCCATGTGGTTATCCAATCCTTAAATTGAGGGATAACATAAGAACGTGATTTGTCAAAATGGAACTTCGTATCATCGATTATCACGCCTATACTTTTTGATTACTCACAAAAACGTGGTAAATAATTTTACCTTGAACACCAATAGCATCTTACTTTACACATTGCGAAGACGCAGTAGTATTGTTAAAAATATGTTGCACCTTTTTCTGCAAAACGATGTTTATTCCTTTGAGTTTTAATATCATCAATGCGCATATGAATTATTAACAATTTTAGCCTAACATACTAATTATTGTCCTGGCAACATAAACAAATACATACTTCTCAATAAAAACACTAAAGCGTTTGCCGTAGTGCTTGAAAGGTAAATGGAAAGCAAATTACTGATGAATATTTATTCGTGTTTTGTAAAAGATTGCATGACAATATTACGGAGTAAAACTAAACCCAATCAACTTGCATAGGTCGACGATGCCTGGTGGAAGATTTACAACATTTTAATTTTAAAAGAATTTCATAAGGTTTTACATTTTTGCTATTAAAATTATTTAAAACCACCTGGACTACCTCATTAAAGATCTGTTCAATTATACACGGTAGAAACAGATTTTCATGTTATTCTTGGAAGAATTGATTATAATTTGAAGTAAAAATGGCCAAACAATGTACTTTGATGTAGCCATTATGAACAGTGTTTGCCTACGTCATTTTAAATACGCAATAAATGCCTACACATCATATTTTGTCCACACGAAAGCCTACTTACGCCTACTTACGCGTGCAAAATAACTGTAAATTGGTAATACATGTGTATATTTAAGCAAATTGGTTTGACAGGTGAACATTTAAACGCACAGGAACGAGTAGCATCAGATATCCATTAAGAGAAAGTTTTCACATTGGTGATGATTCAGATTGGGGATTTAAAACGCCATATAAGTATAAACAAAAGCACGGCCTAAATGAGCTCAAAATTATTATACTTTCATACTTGAATACATGTAGAATGGCCAATTAAATCTGCCTTGATTCCAACCAATATCATTTGCTATATTACAATCTCGGTAAACGGTATGTGGGGTATGAGAGATGAGTTACATCACCATTGTAGTATATTTCCTTCTCAACGTTTTAACTTTCATTCTCAAGTCATTGTGGTTAACTTTTTCATTAAAAATACCATTACCCAACACACAAACATACGAATCCTATAATAAGTCTCGATAAAAGGTAACTACTTATGAATTTATTTCACAATATTTAATTACAGTATCTAATCACAATATCCCAATTAATTCCGTTTTTACTTAGAAGAATTAAGGTGTGAAATGGCATCAATATTCATGTATCTTATTTTGGACAAGTTGCGATTGGAATCCTTATTCCATTGTAATAACAATTACATTAACCCGTACTTTTCTACTTTTGTACCGAATAAAATTTATGTAAAGCATGTATCAATTATTATTTTGCATTTAATGTTGATTCTGTTTACAATCTTCGTCCGAATCACAATGTTATGATTTATGCATTAAATAAGTTGTATTACGCAGTCTACTAGATTATCATGAAAACCAATTTACTTTATGCTATAAAAAAGAAAAAAAACTTAGTTTATTTAACTTATGAACGAGAAACAACGACAATAACCGAAAAACAGGCAGAAAACACTCGAGACTTAAACTGGCATGATTAACGTTACACTCTTATGAAAACTAATTTACACGATTTAATGGTTATTTGTCAACTAATTAAATTTCATTACGATGGAATACAGGCAAGCGAAATCTGATACTCAGTGAAACATAGAATCATTTATATAATCTGGTGTGGAAAATGCCGACATAAGCTCAATTCGTGCATTATTTATTTTATTTCATTATTCACGTCTGTGAAACCAATTGATATTTTGCAGCAAATTTACCCTCGTGATACTCTATGTTTTACTATTCTTATTCGATTATATATAAGTGAGAGTACTAAAATATATATTGTTACTCAAAATCAGCACTATAACCAATTTGAAGCACATGCGTGTAGAGGATGATATTGCATAATGTTCTTTCGCGTTTACCTTGCACGATGCATCTAGGTTAAAAGGTTTACTTGCAATTGTAGCTAGATTGATGCAAATAAGAATTTATTATGTATTCATATTCATATTTATTATTGCCCTTTTATGTTTATTTTAAAACCGTATTGAATGCGGAAATTTTTTTAAGAACATTCAGGAAATATTATATTTATAGTGTATAATCATATCATACTATATGCATTTTCATTTAAGAGCCATTTCCAAAAGAAGCAAATATATTATTTTCGGTTTATACATCTGATACAAGTTATATATCAAAGTTACCTTTAAGATGTACATTTCTTGACAACAATGTACCAGTAAAGCATGAACTGATCGCGTGATGTTAGTAAATTATTAGAACTCTGAAGTTCGATTTGTGGAAAGCAAATTTGTTTTAAATATCATTAAAAAACTTATTTAACTACATTTAAATTAAGTCATAACATATGTGTTTTCAAATGTACCATATAAACAGCATTGATACATTATTTGTGTAGAGTATAAAGACAATGAAGAACTTCCATTTATAATTCAACATTCTAAACATATATAACTTTTAGTAATGTTAATATCACTTTAAAAAGGAAGACAAATATTAAACAACAAACCGATTAAATTCACACTGCCTTTTTTATTTAAAAGGAGTTTAATGGCATCTAAGTAATTACAGAAGTTTCATCAGATTGCCATCGGAGTAATAAACTCACGATACTAGGTTAAAGAGTACAAACTAAGCAATAAATGGATTGCCTAGAATGGAAAAAAATTCCTGCACATATTCGATGGATGTTGATTTGAATTCAGTCTCTTTAAAAAATGTAGGAATTATTCTCTCCACAACTTTGAAGCAGTTTTTTATTCTGCTATAAAACGGCTAACTTTAAGAGCACATACCTCTTCAAGAACGTCTAAATCACCAAGGACATAAAACGGTCCTGAACACACTTTATAGTAATGACATGTTTCGATTCAATTGCTTCAAAAATGTATGAGTAGTTCGCCCCAAAAGCTTATAACATTAAATACATACTACCCACGGAAAATACTGTTGACAAAAAGGTTTACGGGATACATGTACACAATGGTATGATTTTATTAATCATTAAGATAATAAATAACAGTAGCATCATATGAATACACCAGGCATGTTTAATTTCAAATTTAAAGGTTGTGCGAACTATTTTTTAGAAAGTTTACTGTTCCATGTTCTATACTTTATATATTGTAAATACTATAATGTTTTGGGTAGCACAATGTTAACGTAAAGTGATGTGAGATTAATAATTTGTTGTTAGGAACATTTGCTCCTTGGTGGCATTCCTAAGTTAACATACATAACCTTCTAAGACCTGTAAGTACCCTTAAAGAGTTGTAGTTTGCAAAAATGAACAGTATAGCAGACGCAAATAAAGGCATAATTTACAAACACATTTTTTTTTAAGTCTGAGAAGACATAACAAGATGACTATTGTTTCATCGTCGGACTATGGAAGCCACACTTGAGTGACATTTCAACTCTTGCTCAAATGGAATCAAATGTGATGCCACAGCAGATATTCCCATGTTTCATGTCATAGAATATTCATGTATGACTGTCTATCAGTTTTTTGGTCACAACAATACAAGACTATCTGCTTATTTTCAATTTGAAATGAGCATGTCTCAGATATCACTAAAATCAAATGATTCCCGCGTTTAAATCTATGAAGTAAACAAGAATAAATGTGATGGAAATAAAATGCGAGTTTGCTAATCCATGCAAGATTGCAGCAACTGTTTCCAAACGAGATAACGCAAGAAACCGTCTGATTAATGAATTAAAAGATGGGCAAAACCAAGAAAGCAACAATTATAGTAAAAGGTACACTGGGTGTACGACTCGTCTCAAAAAGGTTTTACACGGCTCGGCAAGCCTTGCCATGTTAACCTTTCTTCAACTCGTCGGATAAATTCAAGTATACAATCACAATAACATAGTATTCTCTATGTATGCACTAGTTACAATTCATAAGAAAACTTGTTAATTTTTTTTTTTTAATTTATCAATATCCGGTGTGTTTACATCCATTAACGTTTAATTGTGAACCCCACAAAGTCACGTGATTATTCACCATGTTAACATTAAGAGGTATTTTACAGGAATATTTATGGGTTCTAATTAACTAAAGCAGACAAGACAGATTAACAAGTGACATGAATAGTATAGTGTAAAGGTTCGCGTTAGCCTAATATTGTGGGACAGCTCGGTCAACCATAATTCGTAACAATACTAATTACTTGCTATTATTTAAGTTAACATATAACTAATAAGTAACGTGAATATTATTGTGTAGTCGGCGTTAGCAAGATATGGAGGAACAGCTCGAGCAAATTTAATAAGTGACAAGAAACTTAACGTGTTATTTTTACGTTAACATAAAATTAATTAGTAACGAACGTACAATTAAATAGTAACAGAAAATCATCGTTAAGGTTTTTAAAACCATGAAAACGTAACTTATGCCCATTTTAGTTCATGCAGTTCAATAACAAATTAATTAACAGAAATATATATCTAACTAAATAACGTTACGTTTTTCGAGAAATACAAGAAGTGATACCTTTATGTAAGTGGTTAACGCGAAACGTAACGTAAGTGGTTCCTGCAAGACTGTTCTACGCCACCATACGTATCCACACAAATTTATTACTGGGGGAAGAATCATTGCTAAAACACTCATTTACTCGCGTCAAGTAAATAACAACTGCGACTACTTACTTTTGTTTGAAATTGCACAATTTCTCAAAAGTGTTGCATACTCAAATCTTTGAAAACTACCTTACCTCCGCTACGTTACGTTTAAATGGGTTTGAAAAGTATACATGTAAATAATATATAATATTCTAACTACTGACAAGTTAACACAAACTATATTGAAGAATTGTCCATGAATACTTGTTTAATATATTAATATTCTAACAAGTTGTACAATCAGCAACGAAAATAACGCCAAAAATGAATTTAAACAAGCTTGAATTCGATATTCCAGTATCAATCGTTCAAACTGATTGATGGCGTAAACAAGCATTGTAATCGGAACAGAATAACCTATGTCACAGATAATAGATACAATAAATTTTATTTTTGGTAATAGAAATATAAACCCACATGTCATATCTCATAATACACTGCAAAACAATACAACTCACAGCTGAACGCCCATTCCGCCTGGGAACTGTTGTCCACACACATGACTACTGTCTTCACACCACCAGTCTCGGAATTTGCCATATTGATAGGTCTCCCAGAAATAACAAGACTTCAACGCTATCCAAACTTGTGACGCCAAGAGTCCGAATCTGCTCTGTACTTAAATCACAAGCGACTGGATTTCCAATAATATGTATAATCCGCTTGCTGACTTGATTCCTTCGATTATTTGCTCCATACCTCTGCGGCGCAATATATGAGCGTTTAAAATGTTAATATGTCCAGGATATAAGCTCTTTATGAGATGGATGTATATATACTTCACCAATAGTCCAACCACTTTGATACGCAGGCGAGTAGAAGAACGCCATTCCTTAACGACCATTCGAGTTTTTTTGCACGATGCATGTATCGATAAAAGGTTTATCTGCACTTATAGCTACTAGTATATTGATACACGAAGCATTTGCGATGTATAATTAGACATCTGCAATTGTAAGCGTTTCCATATAATCTTCAAAATTCAATAAGGTAGTTTGCACAAATAAGAAATGAAAGGCTAAGAGTTGTTTCTTTAGACAGAAAGAACAGGCAGAATCAACGCCATACTAGTTAAATCAGTGCAGTTGTCAACTGGCAGTATATAACAACTTACAAAATAAAATTTAATCGGGATTTACACTGTAGGGAATCTTGTATAATAATAAAATATGAGAAATGTATATATTCTCCGACCGCTCTTATTGGTTAATACGGTTTACCGTTATTTTTTGTTTACTGTTTACTTTTAGACAGCGTAATATATATCATTTGTACGTTGTTTGTGTAGTTAGGCTTATTCTCAATGTTATATTAGATCTCCAACAAGTAAATCGCAATATGACTCCCACATACATATATGCTGGATGGGAGGTGATAAAATTCACAACCTTGTACTGGGGCCTCTGAAAACACAACGCAAAACAGGTTGATAGCAAATGAAATATAAACTCATCACACAAACACAATATGGAATCTATCAGCAAAAGAACGCGAACGTAACGGAGTTATTTAACATAAACGTTACGCAAAACAGCATATGCATAAATGAACAAACCCCTCCAGTAAAAATAACACTGGATCTATTCAACCAAACAATACGAAAATATCATTGGAGTCTTTTTAACAAGAGCATTACGTTAACCGGTGCTGAAGTTGTATGAACAATACACCAAACAACACTCAAGCTATGTAAACAAAACATCACGCAAAGCAGAATTTGATACAGGAATATTGGAGCTCAAGACATATTTCAGAATGTAAATCACGGTATCCTTTTAGGCAACTGACCAGTTCAACAATGTAATTCATGGTTGTTGCATAAATATGAATTCCATAAAAAACTTTAATTAACTTATAATTCAAGGTAAAATTTATTAGACAGTACTATGCAATATACATGCTCAGTTTAAAAAATAAACAATGTCCATGATGATTTTACAATAGGAAAAAGGGGTGTGCAAAGGAATTAAACAATATGGGTTTGAAACCATGAGGCCAGGCTTGTAGTTTCCCACGAATTCGTGTAAATTTATATGAGAAATCATTTCTCCTATGTAACTAGGTTCGATAGTGTGGATTCTGACCCAAATCGCAATAGCTCAAAATCGTCCGAAAACTTAAACTAATTTGGACCATTGAGTGCGAGTAGTATTTTACACATTTTAATGTCTGAACATAAGTTGTAATGGACCCCAAACAAGCCAATGAACATATATTCGTTGCCAGTGTGTCTCATGAGGGCTGTTTATGTCTCTCATAAATTAGAACTTGTACGCATGTGGTACTTTTGATGTATGTATTGTGGATAAGTTAATGTCTCCAGATGTCTATAAGAGGGGTTAGGGCTTGATAAACAACATGGCGACGTCCATGACGTCAAGACAACATATTTAGTTCATGTTAAACCATTTATCAATTGTTATTGAGTAGTACCATGACTTTTAACGTTGCTTAAATGTATAGAAGGACCGTTTATTGTTTTATTAAAACGACTGCATAACACGCAATTTTTTTTACGTGTGAACAGGACCCTCTTTTTACGTCGACATGCGTCATTACAGAGTGTGAGTTCTGTCGTTTGAAATCGATTCGCAAATACATTTTGTATGATTTTTTTTAAATAGTCTATAACAGTATGCATCAATGCCAGTTTAGCTCTATGTCACAAACTGTTTATATTCACAGTGCCTGTCCAAGCTAATCACAAACCATAGCCTATTATATCTCCTTAAGAAAAAAATAACTGGGAGAAAAGAGCTCTTGAATATATTAAACGTCCAATTAAATAACTCGATCTCGTGTCATTATTCTTGTGTGAATGTACTACTATATCGATTGAGTGAAATATAACTGTGTTTATCTCAGTTGCTGTTATTTCGTCAATATCTGCGTGGTCATTGGATAAAACAATATTATATGTACCATATGAATACATAACATCAACGTCATTGGTATATAATTTGCAATATCTAAATCGTTATACCCATATTCAACAAATAAAAGGCTGCAATACTGCACATTTAGATATATTAATGGAAGGTCATCATTGCAGCAAATTACTAGAGGAAACGTGATATGATCATGTTTGACGTAACTAAAGACGTTAAATATGTTGTCATAGCGGATGCAACTGTTATGAAATGCTATTACAAGTCTCTTAACGAGGACAATCAAACCTTTCATTCCTTTTGATTTCATTGGTTCCAACAGAAAATATCAGAAAATAATTAGCCGCGAAAATCACATTAAAAAGAAAGTTTTCTCCCCATACGTTTAATTGACTGTTCGTATGTAATGTTAATTACCGACAGTTATGCAATGCATGCATGCGTTTCCAATCCCTTGATAATGGCTACAATAACATATTTCCTAACGCTATCGGATAATTCCGATACTGTCTCGGCGCCATACTGCAAACATATAGGATAGTATATTTCAAATTAAACTATGTAAATAAACCAAATGGATTTTTTTCAAATAAAGTAGTATATATCAACGTTCAGGCACCTCATGGACGTTGAATATTAAAGTGATTCTTGTTTAAATACTTCTGTAAATTTTAATTTGTACAACAAAATGCAGAATTTTGGTAATGTTATTGCCGGGAATCGTCGAGATAGATACATGGTCTGTTATCACAAAAGACTGCATTAGGATTAGCGCGCTTCACGGAATTTTCAAAACCCGAAAAATAAGAATCTATCCTTAAGAAAACACACATATAACAACACAATATATTCACATATGATCAATGACGTAAATAATATTTAACCGAACCTTGATCACAATCACAATACAACAAATTTGTTAACACTTTATCGTTTTTTTTGTATTTTTATATTAAGTAGATAAATACATGAATGTACAGAGATAGAAACTATTGATAATATATTAAATAGTTGTAAGAAGGTGAAGTGCGTATACATTGTCAATTTGATTGGGTTTTCAAGAATGTCTGCTTGATAACAATATCAGATTATCTGGGGGGGGGGGGGGTTATAGAAAAGAACGTGCCTTTGACATCATAAACGCATTGCTAAATCAGGAGAATTTGTTGTAGTCCCTGGAGTAAAACAAAACGGAAACGAAATGTAATTTGCTACTATGAAATCCATTAAAGAATCAGGCATTATCATTGTATCATTGGTATAACTATTTCAAACGAAACAACTTCTTTGTTGCACATCTCCGGCATATCGACGTATATGTCCCTCCATATATATAACAAACGGGTAAGATACTTATGCCAGTCACATGTGTATATTGTCTTACAGCCTTGCAACGAATATACCGCCTACATAATTAACAACTTTACCTGCTCATGTTTTGATAACAAATCCGAAATAACAAGAAAATGTGCAAAATGCTATTGAAACCGCCACAACATGTTTTCTTTAGATTTGCATTTTACACTGACAACTAAGGATACGGAAGCGCATAGTGTTGCAAATCAATTGACAAACAATCTTACTTACAGATAAACGCCAATTCCGCTTGGAGGCTAATGTCAACACACATCGTCAGAAAAATTCAACAAACGAGAGACGTTTTCAGTTCGTTAATTAATATGTGTATGATACCTTAGGGTGCACCAATGCCATCATTCTCCACATTTACACTCCTCGAAAGCTCCCCCGTTGTTTATAAACTAAACAGCTGGGTTTACGACAATATTTATATTAGTTTCACTTATTTGCCCGAAGTTGTTTATATATGCGAATTAAATGATAACAGTTCCAGACAAAAACCTCTTTAATGGCCTATATTTTAATACAATACTAGCTTTAAGTATCCCAGATTTAAACGGGTTGATCACTTCGTCCCCTAGTTGCTTACCTCGTACGATGTTAAATACTCCTTTGGGTAGTTCATGCAGTGAAGTGATAAGACCCTTCTCAGGGAAAATCGGCCTTCATGCATGTGCGTAAAATATCGACCCCAGGGACGACACTATCCGCTTTTATGGATTTTTTTGCTTGAAGAAAGTCTCTCATAAACAAAAAATCCAGTCTAGTCTGAAAGTATATTTCCTGATTGGCATGTGCAGACTGCACAGTCTAACCTAGGACGACGATTTGTGAACATTTTTACGCACGGCTTTCCCAGAGATCTGCTCGTATTATGTTATAAAGATGCTTTGGCCGCAGACAATAATGACTATAATGAGCTATAGGATGAAGCGTTGTATAAATATGTCGTGCTAAAGAACACAACATAGTATACAAGATTTGAATTACATTAGCAAACGAAACGTGATGAAGAAAATGATACTGTCTGATTGTTGTGTTCCAAAAAAGTTCCTTCAATTGCTTATTTGCGATGTAAATGACTAAACTATCGTTATCCTACTGCAAAGAGTAAATATATAACTTATTTATTGTCCACTTAATAGTTTAAATGATTAATTTAAATCATCAATAAAAATATCATTTTCAGCGTCCGAATCTTTTCCGTAATCGGATTGTCAAAACATATAACAATCGACGCAAACCAGAATAAAGCTTATCACGTTCCTTTATACCGTCGCCAATGAATACTTATTGTTCCAACATAGTGCTTCCACTCTGAAGTTAACAAAATCAAACCAGAAGAACAATCAGAGAAGCAAAAGCAATTATTCACATTTGTATTGCAACGTATGCAAGAAATAATTACCCATACGTTCCAATAAAAACTAAAAAAACAAGAGTGTTAAAATAATACAAAACGATTCCGGGAAAGTTCTCCTTGCTTTGTATAAGAAGTGGCCTGAGTTCCAAAAATAATGGAATTCTGCCTATGCAACTGTTACAACATTAGTATTTGCTGACAAAAATCCAAGACAAGCATCTATGTAATGATTTTAGACACGCACGGAACAACTTACTTGCACTTAATAGATTTTCAAGTCATATTTGATACTGCTTTTCGTGAAATGTTCAGCAAGCGTGTTCAGCAAACACGTGTCTATCATGGTAGGTAGATTCACAGGGAAACAGTTAAATAATCCAATAAACGTATACACGTCGCAGACAATCATGCCGCGGATTCATTTTGATATAAGCGGTGTAAGCATACATAATTTATACCGAATCATTGGATGTATTATATTGTATTTTTAGTTATGGTTTTTAATTATTAAAAAAACAATGGGTTGTGATTAAATTTCCACCATTTATATATTTCCGTCGTTTGGCTACCTTTTTAGTTGCAAATATGTGACTTTGTTTTATAAATAGTTGACATATATTAACAAACAAAACCGCAACTGGCGTTTGCCAGCAGGAAAGGGAAAATATTCACAGACAAGTTCACTATAAACAAACTGAACAACATCAATGTATTGAACAAATTGAATGCGCATATTAGCTACCATTTTCAAAACCAGTAAAAATGATAAAAACTACAAAATCTATTATAATAACTTTTCATATTTCAATTTACTCAATACACTAAGTATTTTACAATGATTCAGTGAAGCTGTCAAGGAAATAAATACTTTAGCGACATTGACATTGTGCCATCGAGTATACATATGCGCATACATACTGAACAAATATTTTCAAGCACAATTCTGATAGCAATAACTCCACCAAATTATATTTACCGAACAGATGACATGATGGTAAGGAATCAATTGTATCACTAAAGTATTTATGCATGAGATGAAAACTTTTCCGTTTAAAATAGCCTTAAACCACGTGAATGTTTTATTAAAGCCTTGTTTTACATATACTTTAAACAGTTGTTCATGTAATTCTTCGACAACCGGAGATACCAGCTAACATGTTTTTTGCTAACTGGTGTTCTTTTTTGTTCAAGGATCATCTTACATTTTCCTGTCTATTGCCATCGAAAATAAAATAATAATAATAATGATGACAATAATAATAATAATAATAATAATAATAATAATAATAATAATAATAATAATAATAATAATGATGATAAAAATAAAAATAAATAAAATAATAATAATGATAACAATAATAATTATAATAATAATAATAATAATAATAATAATAACAATAATAATAATAATAATAATAATAATAATAATAATAATAATAACAATAATAATAATAATAATTATTATTATAATGATGATAATAATAAAAATAAATAAAATAATAATAATAATAATAATAACAATAATAATAATAATAATAATAATAATAATAATAATAATAATAATAATAACAATAATAATAATAATAATAATAATAATAATAACAATAATAATAATAATAATAATAATAACAATAATAATAATAATAATAATAACAATAATAATAATAATAATAATAATAATAATAATAATAATAATAATAATAATGATAATAATATAGAGGATATTTGTTGGATCCGGTGGATTATCGATTTTAATTCACGAGTGATCATAGAAAATAATATTTTCACGAGTGGCGCAGCCACGAGTGAAAATATATGTTTTCTATGATCACGAGTGAATTAAAGTCGATAATCCACCGAATCCAACAAATTTTCTTTTTATTTAATGCATTTTTTCACAGTTTATATACATTGTTCAAGAGTTTAACTAACGAATTTTGCTGGGATAATGACGTCATTTCGTCAAAAAAATGACGTCATTTCACAGTAAACAATGAAAATTATCGATAATTCTCACTGATAATTTTCACTGTTTGAAACAGTGAAATTATCAGTTTTAATTCACTGATATTTCTCTATAAACCACCGGAAAGCATTAAATAAAATGATAATAATAATAATAATAATAATAATAATAATAATAATAATAATAATAATAACAATAATAATAATAATAATACTAATAATAATAATAATAATTATGATAATAATAAAAATAAATAAAATAATAATAATAATAATAACAATAATAATAATAATAATAATAACAATAATAATAATAATAATAATAATAATAATAATAATAATGATAATCATAATGATAATAAAAATGATAATAATAATAATAATAATAATAATAATAATAATAATAATAATAATAATAATAATAATAATAATAATAATGATAATAATAATGATAATAAAAATGATAATAATAATAATAATAATAATAATAATAATAATAATAATAATGATAATAATAATAATAATAATAATACTAATAATAATAATAATAATAATGATAATAATAATAATGATAATAATAATAATAATAAAAATAATAATAATAATAAAAATAATAATAATAATAATAATAACAATACGTAAACGCTATTTGAACTATTTGCCCTTGCCAATTTCAATATGCAAACAATACATTCAAATGGGTTTCTTTCCACAGCATAGGTAAAGAAGACCAATGAGCCTATTTATGAGTGCATAACATGTGTTGATAGATCATACATTCGGGAATAGTGAACGATTTCGTTTCGCAGGTGAATATTTCAACGCACAGAAACGTTGACTGTATGCATGAGAAGAAAAGTTACATATAACTTCCTATAGAAGGTTCTTTAGATTATAGTAATTATAATGGGTGGTGCGGTGGTCGAGTGGTAACACTCTGGTCTACCATTCCAGATGTCCCCGGTTCAAATCCCGGCCGGGGCACTGGAAATTTCAGAAATGCTTCAAGTGTTTCCCACCCAACTAGAGATGTACTGGTATGATACCCAGGTAATTCTCGCGTGTATCGGTGCTATACACTGAGCACGTAAAAGAACCAAGGTATCTATTCGCAAAGAGCTAGGGTATCGCACCCGGATTCCTTGTATCCCAATACTGTCTCTTCTGCTTGCTGTCTCTTCAGCAAAACCAAAGGACCCCATTGGAAATAAGTGCTTGCACTTTCATGGGTTATCCTTGACCGCAAGGTCAAAATAAATACATACATACATACATAGTACCGGTATATATCTCTGTCAAGTCATTGTGGTTAACTATTTAACTTAAACTGACATTGACCACACACATAAACGTGTAGTATTGTTTTGGGTTAGCTAACTATGAAGTAACGTCACAATATTTAAATCCAATCTGAACTTAAAAGGTGACAATTTTGCTTTTTATATAACTGCTGTGACATTGACCCTGATCTCATCCATTCAAGGTGAAATTCAAAGTGCAAAATTTCATAAATATATCTCATTTTAACAAGTTATTATTCGATTTATTTAAGTAAATCAATTATTATGTAAAATATATCAACAAGCTTTTTTTTTGTTCATTTGAGTTCAATTCTGCTTACAATTTTCGTACGAATAAACAAATAATGCATTAAACCTATTCCATAACACAATCAATTTGGTGTTTGATATATCAATTTAATAGAACCTTAAACTATTGAAACTTCAACTACTAAAGGAGTGTTTTGAAAAACAGGCGGACAACATTTAAGAGTTAAACCGATATAATTGACGTCAGACTAGAACGAAAAAAGATGTGTTCCAAGTTTGAATGGTGATCTAATAGACTTGATTGAAATGCAATTTAATCTCTAATCCAGACAAACGCGGACGGATATTCGATTATAAATAAAGCCATTTATAAAATATCGTATGGAATACATTACGCCATAGGAGCATCTCTTGCATTTTTCATTTTATCTGATTATTCACGTATGTGGAAGCCATTTATATTTTACTACAAATTTGCCCACATGGAACTTCATGTTTTACTATTTTTATTGGATTATATTAAACTGCCAGTTATACAAACACATGTTCAAAACAATTTGTTCTTGAACGTCTCCATATTGTTCAACCAATTTGATACACAGGCGATTATCAGAACGCCATTCCATAACGATCATTCGAGTTTTTCTTGCACGAAGTATGTATCGACATGCAATTGTTAACTGGGAAGATCTTACAACTATGCTGTGTTCCTCCATAACAAAAACTTTAATAAAACTAAGTACCATATTAAGCAAAGACAATTAATTATTTGTGGCACTTAAGTTAAGAAATGTTCGAGTCTTAAATTATTGATTATTATGCAGCATAGAAAACACGTCATGGACCCCAATTAGAATGCAAATAAAGTCAAGACGTGAAAGCATAAAATGTAGTAAAACTGAAACGTGCAAAAGCATTAGCAAGAGACGCATTCATAGTATCATCCGCCTTTTATTGCACGTGAAAGATGGAGAGCGTTGAGGGTTTTAACCATTTCAAATGCTACTTAAAGTATTATTATCAAACTCTTAAACATTTAATAAATGATTTATTTACATTAACTTAATACAAAACAGACTCATTTAACTCTTTTATCCGTACATTTAAAGAAGAACCAATTAAGCTATCATTGGCAATCGAAGCACAAACGGGTTAACGATGCTTTGGAAATCAGTTGTTTTAATTTCAAAACAGGAAATGTTAGTTAGTTAAAACAAATTTAATTTCAAGAACAATCATATTATATACAGAGTATGTATACATAGGTACACTTGATTTACATGTTTCGAAAATGGATAAGAACGAAAGACCAAGTCTTGTAAAGTTTTTCTCCGTACATAGTTTTTGCAGGATTGTAACTTTACGATTCAGTGGGTGTTTATAATTTTTTAGTAAACATACAATATGGCAATTTAAATAAAAGAAGGAAAAGTTTAAATAAAATAAACATTGTGTAATACAATTAGAAGAAGCGAAAAAAGATATTGACACAGGGATCGGACGAAGGAAGCTGAAGAAAACGTACCGATATATTGTGGAATACAGATGTTTGAAAAATTGCTTTTTGTTATTTTTGATTGTATTTTAATTTTATGTTTTGATGTTTGGTGTGACAGATAACTAGGTATCAAAGCGTTCACTATGCTGTATATACGTGTGAACTGCATAAAAAATACGAGTAATTTTTCTCAAAGTCAATACTTTTATCTCCATAAAATAATGTGTTAAGAGATGTAGGTGCAAAAGCGGTAATTGCATTGATTAGAACTTCTCATTGTTGTCTGAACCGGTCGAATTCTAGAAAATAATGATATACGGTTTCGATAGCTCCACAACTACATAAGGGTGACTGAACAATATTGCACATATAAAGGTCTTGATTTAATGAACTACAACGAGTTCTGAGTCTTGTATGGAGCATTTGTTGGCGTCTTTCGCCATAGAAGTACAGTGATTTAGGTTTAATAGTATCGCTAGAAAGAAGCATTTTAAACGAATGAATCAGCATTACGTGTTTCTAGTGGGAGATTGTTCCATTCTGTTATTGCGGAGGGTACGAACGAGTTTTAGTATTAGGTAGTGTGAGCTGTCACATTTATAATGTGTACTCCGTTACGTAATGGATACGAGCTGTTGCTTTGGACTGTTGCGGGAACTAAAGATATAAGGTTGTGGAAATGGATTTGTTGAGAAATGCTCGACATAATATGAATGTAATATTTTTGAAGTATTGGTATTTGTAGTTTTCAAGCTATCCGAGATAAAGATACACATTCACACACTATAACATTAAAAATCATACACCTCTGAATGCATTCTCATTTTAGAAAAAAATCCACGATAAACAAATATCTACTTCTCGGTCTGATTAAATTTATATATCACATTTACTTTTAAGATGTAGCCTTTGGCCATCAATGTATCCGTACAGCATGAACTAAAAGACGCGTGTCGTTAACACAATCATTCTGGATTCGGTTGTTGAAAAGCAAACGTTTTAAATGTTATTAAAACTTTTTTAATTACATTTAAATAAAGAGATTGCTTACTCGTGTAACCTATCTATAAAATAGAGTCAGTATTCTGTAAGACTCTATAGACAATGGATAATGATCAACAGTCCGAACATATATTGCTTTTAGTATTTTCAAAGCATTATTTAAAAGTATGGCTAATAATACACAATACATCTCTTACATTCTTAAAGGTTCTAATTATAGTCAGGAGTATATTAATAAGGGATAAAGCTGAGAGCACATAATTCATCAATAAACGAATAACTGTGCGTGACAATTGATTTTGCACATGTTGGTGACATGTTTAAAATTTTAATTCAGTCGATTGAGAAATGAAGATGAAAGTGTTTGCACAAACTTAAATTCATTTATACATCTGCTGTCAAAATGTTCAACGGTACATTACTTAAGAATGCCTTGATCAATGAGCACAAAAGAGTGTCTTGTACATAAACACTTCACTGAAAAGTTCCAATTCAATCGCTTAAGAAATTTAGAAGACGTTCGCCCCGAAAGTTTATTAAATTATACACATACAATCCGTTGACAAACCATGGACATACCAACCTACACCATTTCACTATTTTCAAACGGAATCCATCAGGCATATTTAACTTTAAATGGTTTTGTGAAATAATTTTCCAGACAACAAATATTTCACTATTTTTAAATAACCAAATGTTTGGAAAGCACACCGTATATGCAGTGATAAGCGAGATTGTAATTGTCTTGAGAAACATCAGCTTCTTGGTAGCATTCCTTATTAACAGACAAAACCGTATAAGATCTTGATGTACTATAAAAAATGTATTTTGCACAATGAACAACATAACAGACACAAATACAGGTAGAATTTACAATAACCGGTTTTTAAAAGTGTTAAATGACATAACCACATAACTAGTTGTCCAATCTCGGACGAGGACTATAACGTCAAATTAGGCAAAGTGCTATTTTGAATATTGCTTAAAGTTACTCCAGTTCAATTCCACAACTTATTTTCTAATGTTTCATTTCACGGAATGTTCAAGAATGACTGCATTTAGCTTGGATTATAACAATTCAATACCATCTGCTTTTTTCCATTTGAAATTAACATGCCTCTGATGTCAATTATTGCTGAATCAGTTAGAAACAACGTTGAAATCCCTCAAGTAAACGACAATGAATGAAATGACGATGACATGGGAGTTTGATAATCAGAAATCGATTAAACTGTGGCCATAAACGAAACTGTTGTGACGAACCGGCAGATTAATTGCATTTTAAAGATTAGCAAAGCCCAAGAAAGCGATCATTATAGTTGACGGCACCCCAAGAGAGTAATATCTATGGTGGCATATAACTACCATTCGATAACCTCATTCGTTTCGCGGTACTTATCACTTAAAAAATTTCAGTATCGTGTTATTCTACACGTATCTTGCCAATTTTGCCATAGTTTTCTTTTGTCAGTTATTTTCCTGCTTAAGTGAAATCTGACCTGAAAGTGCACCAAGCTGTCAAAAGACTGTCAGTGAACAGAATCTTGACATTAAGAGGTAACGGGAAAATGAACGTGTTTTGATTTACACTAGCCTATAAGAAATAGCAATATCAACAGTATGGTGTTGAGGTTCGCGTTAGCCAGATATTGTGCGACATCTTAAATTTAAGAGGTACACTAATATTTTCGTGCAATAATTTGCGTTAATAGATAATTAATTAGTAACAGTAATTGTATCGTGTTAAGGTTAGCTTTAAAAAGATACGGTGGAGCATCTAAAGATTAAGGTTAGCTTTAAAAAGATACGGTGGAGCATCTAAAGAGACGTTAAGTGGTATCAGGAAAAGCAACACGTTATTATAAACGTCAACATTAGGTCAACTTGGATCAGAAAATCATTGTTCGGATTCGCTTATGTAAGATCCTAACTATTCTTCCTCATATTCACTTGTTTTAGTTCAATAATTTGAATAATAAATTACCTTATAGAAATATTCTGTATCCGTTAAGTTAATATCCGGAAATATATCGCAATAAAATAGAAGTTACACGAACCTTTTAGCAAATGCTTACTAGTTGACGCGATTGTTTTGCGCGAAACTTTTGAGGTTAACGTAATACATAATTGGTTAACCGTATTTCAAGGCAGTTCTAAGTCACCATACGTATCAACGTAAATGAAATATTCGCGGAAGAATTACTGCTGAAATGCCCCATTTCTCGAGTCAAATAAATAAGGACAGTGAATAGACGTTTTTGGTGTAAGGTTGCAATATTTATAAAATATTACAAGTACTCGAAATAAATCTTATTGCAGTTTAAAAAACTTCCCTTCTCTTCACGATTTTTTAATTGACCTTAAAAGAAAAACAAAGTGAAATTCATATAATACTCTAAATACAAACATATTAAAAAATTTCATAAGCATGCACTGTTCAAGTATTCTTAATGTATTAATATTCAAAAAAGTTATATCTAGCACCGAAAATAACGGCACCACTTAAATCTAAAGAAGCTCGATTTCGATATACCCGTATAATAATTGTCCATGTTTCATTCAAGGTTAGCACTTTAAATGAACTAATTATAAGTGTTCACCTTAATCTATACCACTCATGTCAATAGCAAACAAATGCTTGATGTCACATATTGCAGACGCAATGATTTAATATTACTAAAAAAATAAACCCAACATGTCAGATCAGATCAGTCTAATACAAACAACACAACTCACAGCTGAACGCCCATTCCGCCTGGGAACTGTTGTCCACACACATCACTACTGTCTTCACACCAGTTTCGCAATTCGCCATGTTGATATCTCTCAAAGAAAGAACAAAAATTCAACGCTATCCGAACTTGAGACGCGAAGAGTCCGAACGTTGTTCTGTGCTTAAATCACAAGCGACTGGATTTCCATTAATATGTATAATCCGCTTGCTAAACTGATTCCTTCGGTTATTTTCTCCAGACCTCTGCGGCGCAATATATGAGCGTTTTAAATGGTAATATATCCAGGATATAAGCTCTTTTATGAGATGCATTTATATACACTGCACCAATTATACACGCGCAAAACAGAACACGTTAATAGATATTGCAGAGTATTTGAATCTGCTTCAATATTATATACTCCTACAATACGAAGCATGTCATTTGGATGCAGACGTACTGGTAGATACATTGGATGGCAGTTGTGTTGAATGAACACTCATGATATAAACCGAGAATGAATAATTGTCTTAACATTAGTTGCATCATAAAAACAGGATGCACGATGCACGTATTGTAGTCTATCGTTGCGCCATGGTATACACTTATGAAAACATAATAAGGAAGATAAATTAATTTATCAATATTTATTGATTAATGAGAATCAATAAGTCATTTGACAAAACCACCAATGGCATGTTTCAATTCTCAAAACTTTAAGACCGTAGTAGAATCACACAGAGTAACCGTCAACGGAAAATAAATGTAACGTCACTGGGGGATTTACAAATCGTCCTTAAATACACGTTCATAAAGTGAGTATGGTTCCCATGGTAATACAAATAACTGGCAGGTGTGAACCACAACGTGAAACAAAAAATAGAACACAGCATAGCGTTAATGTGGTAGACTGCCGAGAGGTTATGAGATAACAACTTCAATCATGACTGCACATTGAAAGTTACGACAAACCAGCTGATCCTGAAAACCCCTTTTCACCACTTTATAAAAATATTTCAAACTGTATTGCAATCATAACAATTTATCAGTGGTAACAAATATCTGCATTTATCAGTTAAGGGGTGTTGCTGCAGTTTTGCTGATTGTTTTCCATCTAATAGATTTTGTCTAAAATTAAGATTTAACATTAATGTACAAATACTATATGATAAATGAAATAAAAACATAGGGTCACCGGCCTTGTTCTGATTTTATTCACCATAATATTACATGTACTTTTTCAATAAAACTGAAAAATCTCTAATTGCATAAAACTAATTAATAGTTTATGAAATTGGAAACATGTAGATATTATATAATTTAACATACACCATATACAATTTAATTAAACCACACACTACAAATAAAATGGGGTACACAAGTTGAATTAAAAAAAATAAAACTGCTCAAATATGTTCATCTACGTATTGTCATCATAATACACAAATATAATTTTTAACACAGATATTTTGTTTTAACAATCCCCACCGTCTACGTCAAATTTCATATAATACAGCAATTAGGCAAAACCCAAGTACCGGTACATAGATTATACAAAGATTGTAAGAAATATGCATAAACATTAAAAATTGTTTACAATCTTAACTGGTATCACAACAACTTACCAAAAGACATTAATAAAAAACACTATTTAATCACAAACATAAGACCATACAGTATCAAACTCGACCTTAATCACTAATAACTTACATGTACTTGTGAACAGATTTCGGCATGTTTTGAAGTTTGTGATACATGCTTTAAATTGATAAATGTAAACGATAGGACTAAAAAGCTCCAGTATAAAACAAGAATGAAATTAAAGAAAGCAAAAAAGGTAAAAAAAGTTAACCCCACCTAGGATCGAACCATTGACAATTGATGATACTGATAAAACAAATTTAGAGTTGTGATAATAGCATTATCGGCGTTGCTATAAATGTATCCTCGGCTAAATAAACTGCCGCAACACCCCTTAATGTAAAACATTTAGTTATTTTAAGAAATATTATTGTTGAATAACATGGACGTAGTTTCCTGTAGGCGGTATATGGCGCTGCCAGCACTTTACCCCAAGTAATCAAACAAAATAAAAAGGCCCAAAGTGTGATAAAACAAAAAACTGGAAACAAATCAGATATCAAAAATTGACAACGAAATACTATGTGTTTTCGTTGTTTATCAAAATAGACAAGTGTTATTTCTCTCTCTCTCTCTCTCTCTCTCTCTCTCTCTCTCTCTCTCTCTCTCTCTCTATCTCTCTCTCTCTCTCTCTCTCTCTCTCTCTCTCTCTCTCTCTCTCTCTCTCTCTCTCTCTCTCTCTCTCTCTCTCTCTCTCTCTCTCTCAAAAATGAAATATGTATTGTCATAAAATCCGATAGAACTGTAATCAAATTTATCTGCCAAATAGCTAAATTTATTATCGATAAAAGGGTTAAATAAAAATTAATTTCATTTTTAATAACTTATGTAATTTCATTGATCAAACTTGGAAAATTATAATAATATTATGGGCGGAAAAGTATTTCTTCTAAAAATACGCCAAGACGCGTAATAGAAACACTATGGCAGAACACAAATCTAGTGCTGCATGCCCCGATCCCCTCTTACTCCCCACTATTCGGCCTTCATATTTATTTAATCCAAGCTCCGCGAGTTTAATATGTTTTATGACAACGATTTAACATTGCCATCAGAGAACAATTCCAACACGCTGTCAAGCAAAGCGATAATTTTGTATCACAGACATCGGGTCAATTTCCGTTCGGTTTCAAATTCAAAATACATAGAGGAATAATAAAAATGACTGAAGAGACGACATAAGGATGGATACTTTATCTTAACACATTTGCGATTAATTAAATGCAAGTGACTGAAAACACTCACAGAGGACCACACACCATAAAAATAAATATTATAAAACTAAAAAAAAATAAATGTATTTGCGCTAAAATTGTCCATGCTTAAGAGAAAACTACTGTTTAATTTATATTCGTCCTTTAAAAAAAAAGAAAGCATGAAACATTTTACGTTTTCCAGATGGTCGATTTTTTTTCTAAACCCAGCAGCATTCCTTTATTAAGTTCTTTTCAAAATTTCCCGAATACAACCGACCCCAATCAGCTTGAGACGAACGCTCGTGAATGTTACTATTTGTTTCAAGTTGTTAATCAAACAAACGAATGAATATTGTTTACAACAAACTGATTAAATTCACACTGCCTTTTAAATTTCAGGAGTTTAATGGCATCTTAGTAATTGCAGAAGATTCATAAGATTGCCATCGGACTAACACACTCACGAGACTTGGTTAAAGGGTACAAACTCAGCAATAAATGGATTGCATAGAGTGGAAAAAGTTTCCTCAAATATTCGATGGGTGTTGATTACATATTAAACATTTGAACTCAGTCTCTTAAAAAATGTAGGAGTTATTATTACTAAAATCTTGAAGCAGTTTATGATTCTGCTATAAAACGGCCAACTTCAAGAGCACATACCTCTTCAAGAACGTCTCAATCACACAGGATAAAACAGTCTTGAACATATACAATTTATAGTAATGAAAAGTTTCGATTCAAACGCTTTTGAAATGTATAAGTAGTTTGCCCCAAAACGATTATAGTATTTTATACATAATACTCACGGCAAAACTGTTGATGAAAAGGTTTACGGGATACATGTACACAATGGTATGATTATATCAATAATTAAGATAAAAAAATAACAGTATCATCGAATGGAATACACCAGGCATGTTTAATTTCAAATTTAAAGGTTGTGCGATTAACTTTTAGAAATTTTACTGTTCCATGTTCTATTCTTTATGTATGGTAAATACTATAATAGTTGGCTAGAACAATTTTCACGTAAAGTGATGCGAGATTAATAATTTGTTGCTAGAAACGTTTGCTCCTTGGTGGCATTCCTAAGTTAGCACACACAACCTTCTAAGACCAGTTAGTACTCTTAAAGAGTTTTAAAGAAATTATTTTAAAAAAATCATCAATAACCGGTGTGTTTACATTCATTAACGTTTAATTGTGAACCCCACAAAGTCACGTGAGTATTCGTCATGTTAGCATTACGAGGTAATTTACAGGAATATAAATGGGTTCTAATTAAGTAAAGCAGACCAGACTATAGGACGCCTGAATCTGTATATCCGTGCAATCAACCTATTCTTGATTGATAATACTTTGTGGTATAATAAAGTTTAATTAATATCAATGCAGCACTCTGTGCGTTGGTTCTCACGGAAACAACAGCAAATTCTACGTGAAACGGAAACAAGCAGCACATTCTACGTGAACGATTAACACGCAGCAATATTGAGCACTTAATCAATAAAATTAAAAACTAAAATTAATGACTTGATATATTCGTTTTATTTTATATTAAAATATAATATACTTCTACCAACAGCATAGCGTATCCCATCACAGGTGGTTAGCGTGTGGCTATGATAATAATTAGTGAAAACATCATTTTGAATGATAAAAATAATCATATTAAAACGAAAAATTAAATTTTATGAAAAAAAATTCACTATCAAATATATATATCTCTTAAATATTGCATGATCATTGTCAACTGGGTCATGCGAGTTGTGTATCGTGTTATTTCTTAAAAGTTGACCCAGCATTTGTAGAAATATTGCAAGACATATACATTTCCAGAAAGGAAATTCATGTTTGCGTTGAATAAGACCGAGATCGTGAAAATCGCTGCTTAATTGATGAAGATATGGCTGTTCAAAGCGATGCACCCCGTTTTGGGGTGATTTTGAGTTGCATACCTTGTTATATATATATTTATATTTGATAATGAATTTTTACAGAAAAGTTAATTTTTCGTTATAATATGATTATTTATCATTTAAAATGATGTTTTCACTAATTAATATCATATCAACACGCTAACCAACTGTGTATCCCATAAGCAATTAGATGAACCATTACATCGAATTTCGTTTTTATTTTAATTTAAATGTGAACAGAATTGGCCTTTTATGTATTCTGTATCGTTCTTACTGATGACAACAATGAGGAAAGGTCAATTTTTTTTGAAGTGACAACATATTTAATCTGTGGAAACAGACAGGTTCAAGATTCACAGTATCTGATTGAAAACAATTTATGATTGACTCCAATATACATGTATTACAATGGCACCCATGGAGTTTTCCAACCCTTAAAATGAAGGATAACTTAAGACCGTGATTTGTCAAAAGGAATTCCGTATCATCTACTATCACGTATTTACTTTTTCATTACTCTAAAAAGCGTGGTGTATAATTTTACATTGAACACAAATAGAATCTTACTTAACATCTTTCTAAAACCCAGTAGTAAAAATACGTTTTACCTTTTTGTTCAAAACGATGTTTATTCCTTTGATTTTTAATATCATCAATGCGCATATGAATTATTACCGAATTAGCCGGACATACGAATTATTGTCCTGACAATATAAACAAGTCAATATTACTCAATAAAATAACTAGAGCATTTGCAATAGTGCTCGCAAAGTAAATGCAAAGCAAATTAAATATGTATTGTATTTTTAAAAGATTGCCTGACAATTTTACGGAGTAAAACCAAACGCAATCACACATTTCTACTGGAAGTTAAAAAAACATTTAAATCTTAAAAGAATGTCAACTGTTTTACAGTTTTGCTATTAAAATGTTTTTAAAACCACATACCCTTCCTCATTAAAGCCATGTTCAATAACACATAGATCCCCATCAATACCATTTGCAATATCACAATCTCGGTATACGTATGTGTGAATGATGAGTTATAGTACACTTGTAGTATATTTTCTTCTCAACTTTTTAACTTTTTCATTTAAAAAATACCTTTACCACACACACAAACATATGCAATCCTATAATAGGTCTCGATATCAAGTAACTGCTTATGAAGTTATTTTAAAATATCTTATTGCAATAAGCCGTACTTACTTCTAATTGTGTACCGAAGGAAATATTATGTAAAGCATGTATCAATTAGTCTTGTGCGTTTGATGCTAATTCTGCTTACAATCTTTTCCGAATCATAATGTCATGATTGATGCATTAAACAAGGTTGTATTACGCAGTCTACTAGATTACCATGATAACCTATTATCTTTATTTTATAAAAATGAACAAAGTACATTACAAATGATCAAAAGTACATTTTAAATGATAAAATTAAACTACTTCAGCAGTTTCCTAAAACATATAGTTTATTTAACTGATGAACGAGAAACAACGACAATAACCGACAAACAGGCAGGAAACACTCGAGACTGCCATGATTTATGTCAGACTTGTATGACAATATTCGTCAGATAAATTCAATTTACGATGCAATCCAGGCCATCGAAATATGATAATCAGTGACACATAGAATCATTTATATAATCTGGTGTTGAATAAATGCAGACATAAGCTCAATTCTTGCATTATTTATTTAATTTCATTATTCACGTCTTTGAAACCCATTTATAGTTTGCAGCACGTTTAACCTCGTGATACTCCATGTTTTACTATTCTCATTCGATTATATATGAGTGACAGTACTAAAATATATATTGTTTCTCAAAATCAGTCACTAGAATTAATTTGAAGCACATGCGTGTAGAAGATGATATTGCATAATGTTCTTTCGCGTTTACCTTGCACGATGCATCTAGGTTAAAAGGTTCACTTGCAATTACAGCTATATTGATGCAAATAAGCATTTGTGATGGATAATATGTTTTTTTATTAATGCCCTTTTATGTTTATTTTAACTTCATATTGAATGGGGAAAAACATTTAAGAACATTCAGGAAATAGCATATTTATAGTGTATAATCATATTCTACTACATGCATTTTCATTTGAGAACTATTTCCGAAAGAAGCAAATATCTTATTTATGGGTTATAAATCTGATACAAGTTATATATCAAAGTTACTTATAAGATGTACATTTCTTGGTAACAATGTACTATTTAGAAAATTATGAGAACTCCGTAGTTCGATTTGTGGAAAGCAAATATCTAAAATGTAATTAAATCTTATTTAACTACATTTGAATTAAGCCATAACATATGTGTTTTCAATTTACCATATCAACAGCATTGACACATTGTTCGTTAATAGTATAAAGACAATGTAGAATTGTAATTCATAATTCAGCATTCTAAACATATGTTGCTTTTAGTTTGTTTATATCCCTTTAAACAGGAAGACTAATATTACACAACAAACTGATTAAATTCACACTGCCTTTTAAATTTCAGGAGTTTAATGGCATCTTAGTAATTGCAGAAGATTCATAAGATTGCCATCGGACTAACACACTCACGAGACTTGGTTAAAGGGTACAAACTCAGCAATAAATGGATTGCATAGAGTGGAAAAAGTTTCCTCAAATATTCGATGGGTGTTGATTACATATTAAACATTTGAACTCAGTCTCTTAAAAAATGTAGGAGTTATTATTACTAAAATCTTGAAGCAGTTTATGATTCTGCTATAAAACGGCCAACTTCAAGAGCACATACCTCTTCAAGAACGTCTCAATCACACAGGATAAAACAGTCTTGAACATATACAATTTATAGTAATGAAAAGTTTCGATTCAAACGCTTTAGAAATGTATAAGTAGTTTGCCCCAAAACGATTATAGTATTTTATACATAATACTCACGGCAAAACTGTTGATGAAAAGGTTTACGGGATACATATACACAATGGTATGATTATATCAATAATTAAGATAAAAAAATAACAGTATCATCGAATGGAATACACCAGGCATGTTTAATTTCAAATTTAAAGGTTGTGCGATTAACTTTAAGAAATTTTACTGTTCCATGTTCTATTCTTTATGTATGGTAAATACTATAATAGTTGGCTAGAACAATTTTCACGTAAAGTGATGCGAGATTAATAATTTGTTGCTAGAAACGTTTGCTCCTTGGTGGCATTCCTAAGTTAGCACACACAACCTTCTAAGACCAGTTAGTACTCTTAAAGAGTTTTAAAGAAATTATTTTAAAAAAATCATCAATAACCGGTGTGTTTACATTCATTAACGTTTAATTGTGAACCCCACAAAGTCACGTGAGTATTCGTCATGTTAGCATTACGAGGTAATTTACAGGAATATAAATGGGTTCTAATTAAGTAAAGCAGACCAGACAGATTAACAATTAACATGAATAGTATAGTATAAATGTTCGCGTTAGCCTAATATTGTGGGACAGCTCGGTCAACCATAAGTCTTAACAATAATAATGACTTGCTATTATTTAAGTTAATATATAACTAATAAGTAACGTGAATATTATTGTGAAGTCGGCGTTAGCAAGATATTGAGGAATAGCATGGGCAAAGTTAATAAGTGATAAGAAACGTGTTATTTTTACGTTAACATAAAATTAATTTGTAACGAACATACAATTGAATAGTGACAGAAAATCATCGTCAAGGTTTTTAAAACCATGAAAACGTAACTCATGTCCATTTAAGTCTATACAGTTTAATAATAGATTACTTAACAGAAATATATCTCTTACTAAATTACGTTACGTTTTACGAGAAATACAAGAACAGAACAGAGCATAACAGACAGTTTATTAAGACTGATACAAATGTACATCGTCTAAATACATGAAGTATAATACAAAATAGTGTCATGTGTCTATATATATCAACGTATGGGTTATAACAAAATGAAATCTCACAATTTGAAACAAGGTTTAATTACCAAAGTAGTACTACTTTATATTACATAGTTAAATATTATTTCACTGACAGTAATGAGATACTAGTTTTCGTTGTTAATATTATTCGTGATAGAATATCTAACGGTTAGAGCTTCCTTCATATATTTACACAAATTTATCATTTCAATTGTACAAGTTGATTTCAATAAAGAATGAAACTAAAAATCTGATGCATTCACATAGTAAACAGTTTTTATATTTTTTTGCCTTATTTGACGGAAACATGGGCATTTACATATAAAGTGGAATTCGTCTGCTATGTCCCTTTGATCACAACATTTACAGTATCGTTCATTACGAGAAATATTGTTACGTGTGCATCTTCCAGTTTGAATTTTCAAAGGGTGGGCAGTAGCTCTTAGTTTAACAAGATATGTACGCAAGTAGGCAGTAAATCTAAATACGTTTCGTATTCAAGAGTTGTTTTGAATATCCTTTACATATCTAAAACAGAACTATTATTCATATTGCCAAACCATTCTTGTTAAAATGTATCTATAATTCTGCATTTTAATTCACATAAAAACGAATTTGTGTTAATTATAGTTGCATTTTCGAATACATATGAAAATCCGTAATCATTAAACAACTTTTTACATTTGATACCCAATTTGTAGACCCTTTATTACAATCATTTATCGCTTGGTTATACACAGTTTGTATGATAATATTTTCACAACTTTAAGCCAATAGTTTAATGTAAGTGGTTAACGCGAAACGTAACATAAGTGGTTTTTGCAAGACAGTTCTACGCCATCATACGTATCCATCCACATTTTTTACTGGTGAAGAATCATTGCTAAAACACTCATTCACTCGCGTCTAGTAAATAACAACTGTGACTATTTACTCTTGTTTTAAATTGCACAATTTCTCAAAAGTGTCGCATACTTAAATCTTTGAAAACTACCTTACCTCCGCTAGTGACGTTTAAATTGATTTGAAAATAATACATTTAAATTATACATAATATTCAAACTACTCACAAGTTAACACAAACTTTATTGAAGTATTGTTCATTTATACTTGTTTAATGTATTAATATTCTAACAAGTTATACAGTAACAACAAAAATAACGGCAAAAATTAATTTAAACAAACTTGAATTCGCTATTCAAGTATCAATCGGTCAAACTGATTGATGGCGAAAACACGCATTGTAATCGGAGCAGAATAATCTATGTCGCAGATAATAGATACAATACATTTTATTTCGGTTAATAAAACAATAAACCAACATGTCATATCTCATAATACACTGCAAAACAATATAACTCACAGCTGAACGTCCATTCCGCTTGGAAACTGTTGTCCACACACATTACTACTGTCTTCACACCAGTCTCGGAATTCGCCATATTGATATTTCTTCCAGAAATAACAAGACTTCAACTTGAGACGCAAAGAGTCCGAATTTGCTCTGTACTTAAATCACAAGCGACTGGATTTCCAATAATATTTATAATCCGCTTGCTGGACTGATTCCTTCGGTAATTTGCTCCATACCTCTGCGCCGCAATATACGAGCGTTTAAAATGGTAATATGTCCAGGATATAAGCTCTTTAATGAGATGTATTTATATACATTTCACCAATAGTCCAACCACTTTGATACGCAGGCGAGCAGAAGAACGCCATTGCATAACGACCATTCGAGTATTTTGCACGATGCATGTATATATAAAAGGTGTATTTGCACTTATAGCTGCTAGTATATTGATACACGAAGCATTTGCGATATATTATTAGACATCTTCAATTATAAGCGTTTCTCTATAATCTTTAAATTGAATAAGGTAGTTTGCACAAATAAGAAATGAAAGGCTAAAAGTTGTTCTTTAGACAGAAATATAAAGCAGAATCAACGCCATACTAGTTAAATCAGTGCAGTTGTCAACTGGCTGAATATTGTATACTTTTATTTCCTCCAGGGTAGGAGAGCAGAACATATATACAGCAAGCAATCAGAATAAAGTACAGTTTCACAGCATATTATATATGCATTGTTTATAACAACCAGATAATGTATATTGAAGTAATGAATAGGCACATTTTAAGAATAAACATTCTGATAATTGAAGTAATGAATACGTACATAAAAAATATACATTTTGACAAATGACAATATCACCATAAAGTAGCATACGCAATAAACAGTGCGAAAGCAATTGTCAACAAATTTATAAAATTCAGTGACATGTTTGAGCGATTCGTTTCTACCCCTGACTATTCACTGAGGTTCTAATGACGAAATCGAAATTCAAGAGTAAATTATCTAGTGAAAAGTAGTTTACATTAGTGTAAGGTAACTCTCAACTGATCATGAGAGTAGCCGAATGGCGAGCGTGATATAATTGTAAGATACATACGCATCTTTCAAACATCATTTCATGAGAAATATAAAGAAAGTGAAAATATGTAATTTAATACACTTTAACTTTTAAAAGCTGAACAGCGCCCATCGTGATGGAAAAGTTTGAGAATCGTCCGTTTTCATTGTCTGAGCTGAGTTTCAGCAAAGATACAGTTTGCCCAAAGGCGCTCATTGACATAAATTCCGCAAATCGGAATATACCGATAAGGTTAAAAACACGTTCCCACAGCCGCTTTCGCTGTGCGTCATTAGTGGTACAAAAAACACATCAAATGTACAGATATATTATCAACGGCAAGGTTGCACAGGCTACACTTTTTAGAGAATGGGCGTGACGTCACCAATCCTATACTATTTAGAATTGTTTGACAGGCAGTCAGAAGATTTGGATTTGCCCTGGCTATATCCCACAGTGGCGAGCAATTGCCTGGTTTAATCACATTTTCTAGAAGGTTGTACTGGTCACTGCACAAAAGTCGCTGAGCCACAACGAGTTTCTCCTGAAAATTCACTGTTTTTTCAATTATCATTTTCCATGTAAACTTTGTTATGAATAGTCGAGTTTCGATGTATTCACTGAGAAACTGAAGGAGATCGTATTTTCCAAGGAGCCTGCCATAAAACCTACACTTTGATTTTCCAGATTCATATATCTGAGCAACCTGTTGTGAAATACATCTTTCACCAGGTACTTTGGCGATAATCTGCATAGCTGTCCTAGAAATTTTAATTTCGAGCAGTCCACGTATATTTCAATCGGTAATGCATTTGATACACACATACAGTAGTCTGTAGAGATACGTTTGTGCAAACCCTGCATGTGTTTTATACAAAACAAACATGAATGATGCTACATAATGCTTTAGATGGCATTAAAATCTTCAATTTGTATGCCCATATGTTCGAGATTGAAGAATATGAGGAAAGTTTTAACTGTTCTTGTACATAGCATATTGGAATTGTTAAGGAAACAAATGTGAGATACAAATACACATGCTAATTAATCTGATGAACGAAATTGGGATTGGAGCTCCCGTTCTTCAACGTTGTTTATAATACTTCTTATTTGCTGAACTACCAGACAGTATTAGAGCATTCTGAATTCACGATGCATTATTATAGCACTCGTCACTTGCTTTTAAAATCAAGGGGCTAATTCATACTCCATCAATAACTACCAGACAATGAAGAACATCATCTGTTTAAGCAATATCCCATCGTTAGCATACCAATAAATAAATAAAAATAACATATGCGTGTTTACTTGAATTGTTTTAAAGACACATATACTCAAATTCTTTTAAAGGAAAGGAAACGTTATTGACTGTTCACTAAATGCACGTTCTTACCACTAGCCACTAATCACAAATTAATGTCGTTCCCGTATTCAGGGATAACATAGCAGTGCACGTTAGGTCTTTCAATTAAGAGATTTAATAACAACAAACAACAAATAAAGTAAAATAAAAATATAAAAGTGTTGCGTTGGTTGTAAATTTATATTTACACAGCTACACATCAATTAACATTATAAATAGAAATACGGTGATAATTAATATCCGTAATACCGTGTAATACAGAGAAAAATAACACCATTAAGTCTTACGTATAAATACAAACTGGGCAAACAAACAAATAGCAATATAACTAACGGTAATCGTGTCATGATGGTATACCATGTTCAGTTAAAAAATTATACAAAACGCAGCAATATATTACAAACATGTCGCGCATATCATCATTAATGATATCAATTCTGAAATAATTGCCGACATGAGCGCAGCGCGCATGGTTTTTCATCATCTTGTATTGCTAGCACATGTTTCCATTGCATAAGAAGCCATTACATATTGCTACAGTATGATACACCTATGAAATGCTATTTCCAAATTATAAAAAAGATGCTTTTTAATCGCTTCGTTCTTTACTACTCAATAATATGTTTGTTCGCATTCAATGGGGGTATTTTATTGTTATTAGTTACCAGAATAATATGCCTTCCTATCATACACACATGCTGTTTTCTGGAAAAAGGGGAAACATAACCCAGGGGTATTAAGATGAGGTTTTAACGTCTTTATTATTCATCAGCACTCATTAGGTATACAATAATACTGTGGGGTATTGTAGACAACATCACTGTTTTCGTTTTTCACACTGTTATGTTAATACAATAAATTCTTCATGAAACACATGGGCGTCGCATCTGTAACCAAGCTTTCACATTGCAACTGAACAAAACACCTTAATAAAAGTTGTTTGTGTTCGAGTTTTAGTTCAAGCGTTATACATAGTTTAATGCAACATACAATCGGCCTTAAGCCCATGAGTACACACACATTACAACACATTATATTCACGGATGATCAAAGACGTACATAATTTTTTAAAGAACCTTGATCAAAATCTTTCTACAACAAATTTGTTAACCATTGTCGTATTCAGTAGTTTGAATTTTAAGTAGATTAATAAAATAAGAACATGCAGGGAAACATTTTATAATTAATCATTATAATTGTAAGAAGGTGAAGCGTGTTTACATACTCAACTTTATCGGGTATTCAATAATGTCTGCTTCATAATAATATAAGATAATCTGGTTAGTTTTAGAAAAGAACATGCCTTTGACATCATATAATCATTGCTAAATAAGAAGAATTCATTGAAGTCCCTTGAGTAAAAACAGAACGGAAACGAAATGTAATTTGCTACTATGAAATCAATTAAATAATCAGGCAGCAAGTATAAGACCCAAACACGTATGACAGAAATACAGTTAG
Source organism: Dreissena polymorpha (assembly GCF_020536995.1). NCBI lineage: Eukaryota > Metazoa > Mollusca > Bivalvia > Myida > Dreissenidae > Dreissena > Dreissena polymorpha. The sequence continues at coordinate 44,852,716 of NC_068359.1, read as the reverse complement.
AATTTTAAAAAACATACAGTAAAAATGAAAGCAAAGGAGGGAATAATCATGAAATATAAAGGCACCTTTTAAACAACGCAAGTATAATTAAAAAGTAGCGTTGGAAAGACGACCGAACGCACGGTTCAAGTCATCACTACAAGGTATCTTTTAGATTTAGAGAATTATATCATCAGTATAACTATTTCAAACAAAACATCTCCTTTGTTGCACAAGTTAGGCATTTCAACATATCTGTTTTTCATATTTCAATATATAAGTATTTAGCAAATGGGGAAGATACTTATGCCAGTCACCTGTGTACTGTTTTACAACGAATATACCGCCAACAGAATCAACAACTTGCCCATGTGTTGGTAACATATCCACGACAACAAAAAATGTAAAAATGCTATTGAAAACGCCACTGCATGTTTTTCTTCGGATTTACATTTAACACTGACAAACAGATACGGAAGCTCATAGTATTGCAAATTACTTGTCACATATGTAACTTACAGATGAACGCTCATTCTGCTTGGAGGCTTGGAAGCGGTTGTCAAAACACATCTCCAGAAGATTTCAACAAACGAGAGACGTTTTAAGTCCGTTAATAAATATGTGTATGATACCTAATGTGGTACCCATATCATCATTCTCTACATTCAAGCTTCTCGAAAGCGAATGTTCTGTATAAACTAAGCATCTGGGTTTACGGCAATATTTATTTTGGTTTCACTTATGTGCCAGCAATTGTTTATACAAAAGAATTTAATGATCACAGTTCCAAACAATTCCTCTTTTATGGGTAGATTTAAATCCTGGCTTTGAGTACCATAGATTTTAACGAATTATTCACCTCGACTCCTAGTTGCTAACCTCGTACGAGGTTAAATACGCCTCTGGATAGTTAATGCAGTGAAAAGACCCGCGCTCTGGGAAAATCTGGCTTAATGCTCTGAGGAAAGTATCGTTAATTTTTCAGGGACGACACTATATCGGCTTGTATTGATATTTTTTGTGTAAACAATGTCTCTCATAAACAGTAAATCCAGTAAAGCCATGATTAGACTGCGGACTGCACATTGTAAACAAGGACGATGAGTTGTGCACATTCCTTTCGCACGGCTTTCCTAGAGACCAGCTCATGTTTTATTTTATAAACATGCTTTGGCCGCAGACAATAATGACTAGAATGAGCTATATGATTAGGCGTTGTATAATGATGTCGTGCAAAAGAACACAACATAATGTACAAGAGGATATTTGTTTGCTTTGGCAGATTATCTATTTTAATTCACGAGTGATCAGATTAATTTTTCACGAGTGGCGTAGCCTCCTGCGAAAGTATTGATTGTCAGTAATCATACGTTGATAAAAATAGAAAACCAACCCATTTAAAAATATTGTTTTCCTTTTTAAATTTTATTTTTTTAACTCTACAATTTTACGAATTACGCTAAAATAGTGACACAATGACGTGCAAAACAACATTTTACAGTAAAACAGTGAACATCATAATTTTCACTGTTATTTTTCACTTATTTACAATGGTCAATGATCGTTTTTTAATAACTGATATTTTTCTTTATACAAAAGAAGGCAGTAAATATTATAATATATTCACTTAACAAAATAAGTATTTAGAAAACCGACCGAATAAATATGTAAAACTTTCGACAACTTTTACATGTTATACATCCCTTACAATCAAAATGGAATCAAATGAAAAGGTTAACATTAACATGCAATGGCCGAGAGATAATACTTAAATTACTTTTGTACAGGGAAAATGTTGTACGTATTAACTTAAACAAAATCACAGTCAACATTTGTGGAACACTAGCGTATCCTATCAGATGCTTATAATGTCAAACAGACAGTTTTTACAGGAAAAGTACATGTATTGCGACAAATGAACCCAAAGCAAATCGTGAACGGAACAGCATCGGGTGATGCAAATATGAAAACACTGTCATGGTTTCAACAATTCACGACAGTAATGAAAAATTATATTGACATTCAAACAAAGGCGACCGAATATATGAATAGATGTAAGACAGTCATTAGTCGACCAATTACATAAGGCGTTTCCAGGGTGCAGGATCAACGGGTTTCACATGGGGTTTACCCACGGTCTGGGAAGAACGTTAACACTTGATTTTTGCAAATATCTCAAATTATTGAAATACATTTGCAAAAATCTTAAGTTCATAAAAGGCAGTTTTTCGTGCAGTTTGTGCCAATATCTTAAGATTTAAGAATACCTCATTGAAGACGTCTGAAATCGTTGCCAAAATTTCACGTTGCGTGAAGCATAAACGTGTGCATGAATGTTGTGCACATCGAATATTTGGCCAAGAACACAGGCTTATTAAATACAGTTATTTTGATGTTTTTCACATTTCCATAAGCAGCATAAATAACTTTCTTTTATGCACAAGTTGTTAAAAAAGCACCAATAACCGTCATAAGCGCTTTGTTTACAGCCATAAACATTTGTTTGTGAACTGCACAAAGTCACGTGATTTCGAAAAGGATAAATCGTCTGAAAACCTATTTGGTGCTTATTTATTACTTTGCCTTCAATTGAATTGAATGCACGCACTTCGTGCTGTGTGACGTCTGTCTTTTGGCATGTACATGGATACAATCACAACGTCGAGTCTATCGGTTGGTATATTTCTATTTTATTTCTTCAACATGATTTTAAAATAAATATAACTAGAGCTTTGTCACATACGTGACGAATACCCCCACATTCCGCATTGACACATAATATTTTGCATGCTGTCTTCACAAAAACAACGGACACCATGCTTAATGTTTAAAACGCTTAAAAGTGACCCCGAGACCTAGTTTCCCATGTTCGAACGTGACCTACACATCATCTAGATACATCTTCTGACCAAGTTTTGTGAAGATCTGATGAAAACTACTTTAATTACAGAGCGGACACCATGCTCAATGTTTAAAACGCACTAAGTGACCCCAATACCTAGTTTTTGACCCGGCATGGCCCATGTTCTAACTTGACCTACACATCATCTAGATACAACTTCTGACCAAGTTTGGTGAAGCTCTGGTGAAAACTACTTGAATTAGAGAGCGGACACCATGCTCAATGTTTAAAACGCACTAAGTGACCCCGTGCCCTCATTTTTTACCCGGCATGACCCATATTCGAACTTGACCTAGACATCATCTAGATACAACATCTGTCCAAGTTTGGTGAAGATCGGATGAAAAAAACTTGAAACAGAGAGCGGGCACTTAATACGGACCGACTGACCGACCGACAGACAGACCGACCGACCGACCGACAGACAAGCTCACTACTATATACCCCCTAAACTTCGTTTGTGGGGGTATAAAAACAGGCTGTTGCACGGAGCGCATCGATATTTCCGCTATCTTTCTGGTATTAAGTGTTCCTATGTAAAATATTTGTAAAGGCAAATTTTAAGAAAAATGTTCATTTGTCGATGTAAACGACCTCATGTTTTGCTATAATTTGGTTATTCTTGTACATAAACGTCGACTTGAAGGTCATTGTATTACGATACATTAGCAAATAACAATAATGAAAATGTCAATAAAATCGTCGTTACATAAGCAAGAAATAAATTGATATCCCAAAAGGCTTAAATATGCAACTACACTCTGAAATTTAAGGCAAAAACCACACATTGTTTCTCTAAACGAAAACAAAAAGGCAAAACATAATTGTCCACGCATATAAAAATCAACGCAAACCAAAATAACTCCTATCACATTTCTTAACACCGTCGCCATTGAATGCTTCTTGTTTCAACTAAATATTTCAACTCAACTCAAGTTAACAAAATCAAACCAGAAGAACAATCAGAGCAGCAAGAACAATGATTCACATTTGTATTGCAACGTGTGTAAGAAATAATTCCCCATACTTTCCAATAAGAGGAGGGAAAAACAAGAATACTACAATACTAAACGATTCCGGGAAAGTTCTCCGTGCTTTCTATATGAAGTGGCTTGAGTTCCAAAAACAATGGAAATCTGCTGATGCAAGATTTAAATATGAGCATTTGCTGACAAAAAACCAAGACAAGCATCTATGTAATGACTTTAGACACGCACGGAACAACATAGCTTTTCAAGTCATTGCACATCTTTGATTCTGCTTTTCGTGACATGTTCTACAGATGTGATTAGCAAGCTCGTGCCTAGCATGGTAGGTAGATTCACAGGAAAGAAGTTGAGCTATCCAATAAACAAATACACGTCGCAGACAATCAAGACGCGGATTTATTATAATCTGAACATACGGCGGTGTATGAATACATATACCGAATCATGAGACGTATTCTATTGTATTTTTGAGTCATGGTATTTAATGATATAAGAAAACAATATTAAATCGACCCATCAGCCGATACGTTATATAGTGTAAACACTCGATACGTAAACGAGTCAGGTGGGTTGTGATTAAATGTCCATCATTTATATATGTCCATTGTTTGGCTAGCTTTTTAGTTGAAACCATGTAACTGTGTTTTACTAAAATTAAACATATGTTAATATGTTAACAAACACAACCGCAATTTGAGTTTGCCTGGAGGATAAAGAGAATATTCACAGACAAGTGCACTTTAAACAAACTGAACAAAATCAATGTTTTGAACAAATTGAATGCGCATATAAGCTAAGATTTTCAAAAACATTAAAATTTATCAATACTACAAAATTTATATCTTAATAACATTTCATATTTCCCTTTACTCAATACATCAAGCATTGTATAATAATTCAGTGAAGCTGTCATGGAAATGTTTTTTTAGAGACATTGCCATCGAGTCTTCGAGTCTACATATGCGCACACACAGTGAACAAATAGTTGCACGCATAATACTGATAGCAACACATACACCAAATTATGTTTACGTTTAAACAAAACATATAAGAAGATGACTAGGTCGACCATGTCTGATTCGAAAGGAATCAATGATATCACTAAATAATTTATGCATACGTTGTATAGTTTTGCTTTCGAAATAGTCTTAAACCACGTGGATGTGTTATTAAAACCCTGTTTTTACATATACTTGAAACAGTTTTTCATGTAATTCTTCGACGAATGGGTATACCAGCTAACTGGCGAACCCTTTCGTTCAATGATCATGTTAAATTTTCCTGTCGATTGTCATAGAAACTTAAATAATAATAATAATAATAAAGACCGAGCAAATATATTTACTTTGACGCAAGCGCTATTTAAACGTTGTGCCCATACCAAATTAAATATGCAAACAAACCCTACAAATGGGTTTCTTTCCACAACATATGTTAAGAAGACCCACGAGCCTGTTTATGCGTGCATTACATGTGTTGATTGATCATAAATTCGGGTATAGTTAACAAATTTGTTTCGCAAGTGAACATTTCAACGCACCGAAACGTGCACTGTATGCATGAGAATAGAAGTTACATGACAATCATAGTACCGGTATATTTCTCTTGCAAGCCATCGTGGTTAACTAGTTTATTAAAACGTGACCTTGACCACACACACAAACGTATGGTCTAGTTGTTTGTAGTTAACTAACTTTGAAGATACGTCACAGTATCTAATTCTAATCTCTTTGTATTTTTTTTATTACTGCGATATTGACATTGATTTAATACTCCCCAGGCGTTATCCAAATTGATATATTTGTTAAAAGAATTTAAGTGTGAAGTTTCATCAATATATCTAATTTTTACAAGTTGTTATTTGAATTCCTTTTTGGTAATATTGACTTTAACCTGCACCAACGAATCCATTATAATCGAGAAAAAATATTAACAATCATTAAAAAAAAATTCGTGTTCATTTGCTATTCAATTCTGCTTACAATTTTCGAAAGAATAAACATATGATGCATCAACCTAATCCCATACCGTAATGCACTTGATTGAAAAAATTAATTTGCTGTTATGAAAATGATAAAGAAAATCTTAACAATTGAAAATCAAACTACTTAAGCAGTGTTCTTTAACATATTTGTAACGGTTTGTCCGTAAAAAAACGACGAGGAATAACCGAAAAACAGGCGGGAATCATTCAAGAGGTAAACCGAAATAATTTACTTCAGACAAGGACGGAAAATAGATGTCTTACACGGCTTAATGGTTACTTGATAGATTTGTATGAACGCTCTAATCCAGACAGGTGTTGTCGAATAGCTAATGACAAATCATGTCATTTATAACAATCTGGTCTGGAATACATGAAGAGTGAAGACATAAGAGCATCTCTTGAATTATTTATTTCATCTGATTATTCACGTATGTAAAAGCCATTTATATTACGTTACACATTTTCCTACTGGTACTTCATGTTTTACTATTTTTATTGGATTATATAAAACAGCCAGTTCTTCAGAAAAACATTTCTCAAAACAATTTGCTCCTTAACGTCTACATATTGTTCAACCAATTTGATACACAGGCGAGTAGAAGAACGCCTTTCCATAACGATTATTCGAGTTTGTCTTGCACGATGCATGCAGCGATAATATGTTTATCCCAGCTCACAGCTACATATATATTGATACACGAAGAATTTGCGATGGATTATTAGGCATATTTTTTTTTGTTTGCGTTTCCTGACTATTTGCAAAACAATGTCAAATAAGAAGTTTGCGAGAGTAAGAAATAAAACGTGTGAGAGTTGTTTCTTTAGACAGAAAGTTGAAGCAGAATCAATCATTTATTAGTTTAAGCAGTGCATTTGTCAACTGGCAGAATATAACAATTAAGTTGTGTTCCTCCACGACTAGCAATAAAAACTCAGTTCCATATTAATCCGAGACAATGCATTATTTTAAGGCATTTAAGTTAAGAAATTTTCGAGTCTTAAAGTATCTACCATAATGTAGTATAGACAACATGTCATGGAACGCAATTGAAATGCGATGAACGTCAAGACGTCAAAGCATAAAATATAAGACGGCAGATGGAAATCGTTGAAGGTTTCAACCCTTTTAAAGGCTATTAAAAGTATTATTATCAAACATTTAATAAATGATTTTATCACATGCTATACCCTGTTTCTTATGTAATATAACCATTACATATTTTTTTTATTTAACATGTGTAATACAACATTTAAAAGCGTTTTCATTGGCTTAGTTTTCGTTTAATGACCAATCCCATTTTGTTATTTTGCTGCAATGTGTCAAATGACGTCACGAAATGTAAACAACATTCGGGATTTATCATGATGTTTGCGTAAATATTTATTTAATTTGCTCATTTAAAATCATTTGATAAAAAAGATCTGACACTCGTTGTCATATCATACCACATTTTATTAAACTCGTCCAGGAAATTCGTTAGTAAGCGAGCCAAAGGCTCGCTTACTAACAAAATTCCTGAACTCGTTTAATGAAATATGGTATGATATGACAACTCGTGCCATATCCTATATGTATTGCATTATCTTTATATAAAACAGATTGCATTTAACTCGTAGATTAAATCTTCCAAGCGCTCTTATCCTTTTAATTTAAAGAACGAACATATTTAGCAGTTGCAATGTATGAAATAATTCAGGCATCGGCAATCTAAGCACAAACGGTTTAACGATTCTTTGGAAATCCGCTGTTTTAATTTCAAAACACGAAATATTGAGAAATGCTCGACATAAAAGGAATGTAATATTTTTGAAGTACTGTTTTTGTAGCTTTCGAGTTATCAGAGTTAAAGATGAACATTCAGACACTTTAACATTAATAATCATGCACTACTGAATGCATTCTAATCCACGATAACAACTATGTTCTTCTAGGTTTATCAGTCTTATAAAAGTTATATACCACAGTTTCTTTTAAGATGTAGCCCTTTGACATCAATGTATATGTAAAGCATGAACCAAACGACGCCTGTCGTTAACAGGATCATTCTGGATTCGGTTGGTGGAAACCAAACGTTCTAAAATGTAATTAAAAGTTATATAATAACCTTTAAATTAAGAGAATGCATAGTCGTGTATCATATCTATAACATAGAGATAATATTCTTTAAGACTCTATAAACAATGGATAATGTCCAACAATCCGAACATATATTGCTTTTAGTATTTTCAAAGCATTCTACAAACGGAAGGCTAATAATACACAATACATGTGTTAAATCTTAAATGTTCTAATTATGTTTAGGAGCTCATGAATAAGATTGCCAAGGGAGTTTTACTTCCATGGGTTGAAGGGCATATAACTCAATAAATTGATAACTGTGCGTGGCACTTGACTTTGCACATGAAAACTGCATGTTTATGACATGTATAAATTTTTCATTCAGTCGCTTGAGAAATGAAGTAGAAAGTCTTTACTCTACTTAAAAGACTTAACGCTTATGCTGTCAAAAAAGCCAAGTTTATCAGTACATTACTTAATAATGTCTTGATCACTGAGCACGAAAACGTGTCTTGGACAGAAACACTTCATGCCGACAAGTTTCAATTCAATCACTTAAGAAATGTAGAAGACGTTCGACCCGAAAGCTTATTAAATTATTGGTATACACATACAACACGTGGACGGCCATGGACAAACCAACTTAGTTTGCGGGATACATCATGGTAGGATTATACCAAGCCTACACCTACACCATATCAGTATTTACAACGGAATCCATCAGGCATGTTTAATTTTAAATGGTTGTGAGACATAATTTTCCAGACAATAAACTTTTTACGATTCTATACTTTTTTTAACTCAATGTGTTAAAAGCACAATCTTTAGGCAGAGATAAGCGAGATAAATTTTTGTCTTCAAAAGCATTTGCTTCTTGGTAGCATAACTTATTAATAGACAAAACCGTATAAGGCCTATTAGTACTATACAAATTAAATTTTGAAAAATGAGCAGCGTAGCAGACATACATACAGGTAGAATTTACAAATACCTGTTTTAAAAAGTTTGAAACGATTTAACAACATATCTATTTGTCCAACATCGGACGATGACTTCACATTAGAAAGAGTGCCATTTTGAATATTGCTGCAAGTTAATCCAGTTAAATTCCACAACATATTTTCCAATGTTTCATTTCATGGAATGTTCCAGAATAACTGCATTTAACAGTTTCTGGATTATAACATGTCAAGACGATCTGCTTTGTTTCAATTTAAAATGAACATGCCTCGGATATCGCACACGTATTGCTAAATCAGTTAGCACCAACGTTGAAATTCCCTTTAGTAAACGACAATGAATGAAATGGCAATGGAATGTGAGTTTGATCATCAGCAATTGATACTAGATGGTATCAACTATAGCCATGAACGAAACTGTTGTGACAAACCGCCTGATTAAATGCATTTTAAAGATGAGCAAAGCCCACGAAAGCAATCATGAAAGTTGATGGCACCCACAGAGAGTACTATCTATGATGGCATATAACTAACATTTGATAAACACATACGTTGCGCGATAATTTATCACGTTCACAACTTCAGTATCGTTTTAATTTCTACTTTGATTTTGCCATAGTTTTCTTTTGTCGTTTATTGTTCTGCGTATGTGAAATCTGGCCTGAAAGTCCCTCAAACTTTTAATAAAATGTCAGTTAAAAAAATAACATTAAGATGTAAAGGGAAAATTAACGTATTTTGATTTACACAAGCAGATTCAAAATTAGCAATAGCAATAGTAAAGTGTTGAGGTTCGCGGTAGTCAGATATTGTGGGACATCTCCATTAAACTTAAGTGATACAATAATATAAGCATGCAATTATGTGCATCATCAGATTATTAATTTTTAAATAGAATATTATCGTGTAGAGGTGAGCTTTAGAAATATACTGTGGAACATCTTAAGAAACGTTCAGCGGTAACAGGAAAAGCAACGTGTTATTATTAACTTTAACATTAAATAACGAGTATCAGAAAATCATTGATCAGCTTCGCTTATGCAAGAAATTTAAACTTATTTTCCTTATATTCAATTTTAGTTCAATAATTTTAATAATAAATTACCTTAAATAAATAGTTTGTAACTTAATGCTCAGAACAATATTTCAATTCAATATTAGTAATACGACCCTTTTAGCAAACGCTTACTAGTTAACGTGATTGTTTTGCGCGAAACTTAATTGGTTAACGTGATACGTAATTGGTTAACGCGAAAGTTATATGGTTATTTCAAGGCAATTCTACGTCGCCATACTATCAACGTAAATGAACTATTCGCGGAAGAATTATTGTTGAAACGCCCAATTTCTCGCGTCAATTAAATAACAACAGTGAATACGCGTTTTGGTGTAAGGTTGCAATATTTATGAAATAGTAAAATTACTCGAAATAAATCTTATTAAATTAAAAAAACAAACTATCTTCACTTCTCTACACGACTTTTTAATTGGTCTTAAAAGAAAAGAAAAGTGAACTCTATATAATATTCTAAATACAAACAACTTAAAATATTTCATAAACATGACTTGTTCAATATTCAAACAAGTTATATCTAACACCGAAAATAACGGAACCAGTGAAACCTAAAGAAGCACGATTTTGATATACCCGTATAATAATTGCCCACGTTTCATTCAAGGTTAGCACGTTAAATGAACTAATTATAAGCGTTAAGCTTAATCTCTATCACTCAGGTCATTGGAAAACAAATGCTTGATGTAACATATTGCGGACGCAATGAATGTAAAATAACTAAAAAAAATAAACCCAACATGTCAGATCTGATAATCTAGTACAAAACAATACAACTCACAGCTGAACGCCCATTCCGCCTGGGAACTGTTGTCCACACACATTACTACTGCCTTTACACCAGTCTCGGAATTCGCCATGTTGGTAGGTCTCCAAGAAAGAACAAAAAAATCAACGCTATCCAAACTTAAGACGCGAAGAGTACGAACTTTTCTCTGTAATTAAATCACAAGCGACTGGATTTCCAATAATATGTATAATCCGCTTGCTGACTTGATTCCTTCGGTTATTTTCTCCAGACCTCTGCGGTGCAATATATGAGCGTTTTTAATGGTAATATATCCGGGATAATATAGCTCTTTTATGAGATGGATTTTTATACACTTCACCAATTATACACTCGCAAACCAGCACACGTTTATAGATTTTCACATAGTAACTGTATTTGAGTCTGCTTCAATATGATACAATACGAAATTTGTACCTGGGATGCAGACGTAGATACATTGGAAGGCAGTTGTGTTAAATGAACACTCATGATACAAACCGACAATGAATAATTGTCTGAACATTAGTGGCATCATAAAAACAGGATGTACGATGCAAGTTTTATTGTCTATCGTTGCGCGATGGTATATATTATATAAACTTCATAAGGAAAACGTGTTTTATCAATATTAATTCATTAATGAGAATCGATCAATCATTTAATAAAACCACCAATGGCATGTATCAATTCTCAAAACTTTAAGACCGTAGTAGAATCACACAGAGTAACCGTTAACGGAAATTGAATGTAACGTCACTGGGAGATTTACAAATCATGCTTAAATACACATTCATAAAGTGAGTATGGTTCCCATGGTAGTACAAATAACTGGCAGTTGTTAACCACGACAGGAAACACAAACTCGAACACAGCATAGCGGTTTTGTGGCACACTGCCGAGTGGTTATGAGATAACAATTTCAATGATGACTGCACAATGAAAGTTACGACAAACCAGCTGATCCTGAAAGACCTTCACCATTATATAAAAGTATTTCAGATTGTGTTGCAATACAAAAAAATCTATAAGTGGAAATACATATCTGCGTTTATCACTTTATTTAAAATTCTAGTAATTTTATGAAATATTATTTTTGAATAACATGGACGTAGTTTTCTATATGCGGTTATGGCGTTGTCAACACTTTTCCCCGGGTTATCAAAATATAAAAGGCCCAAAGTGTGATAAAATCAGGAACTGTAAGGTCTAGGGGTCAGATATAAATCAGATAACAAAGGTTGACAACGTAATACTCTTCATGTACTGATTTAAATGACTCTGCGTTTTCATCGTTTATCAAATTCGACAAGTGTTAATATTATATTGCCATAGCATAGGGTCAGGTCGAATATGGGGAGGTAAGCCGATATCGTTAAAATTCATTGAAGGCGTAGTCGGAAAACTTCGGAAACTATATATGTAACGTATGCATAAAGTAGTTTTAATTCAAATTATGTATTCGTGTATAAATTTATTTACTCCAAAAACACGAAGAGCTGAACAAATATTAAGATACAAATCTACAATTATTAACAAAAAGCATAAGGGTAATATGTATACATAGTACTATACCTTACACTTTTTTAGCAATCAGCACAGTAAACATTGACATGATAAATAGTGTAAACTTATATACACATATATTTGAACCATTATTTATAGGCATGGAATTAAATTGATATGGTTAAGGAAAATAAATCTTCTCGAGGTAATTGAAACAGACAAATAAAAACCAATACACATGTGGTATAAACATTAAACGTAAAATATTATAGTGCACCAATTTATGGGGGAATGAGTGAATACGCATAACGCACATACACCCTTATTCTCAAACCAATTCTGATCTCAAAACAATCTGAAATTTTAGGTACGAAAACAAAATTTAAGAATACCTTCTGTTTACTGAGTATGTACTCATAGCGTTTTGTGGTAAGATTGATAGACACATAAGACACTGGTTAACACGTTACGAAAATAAATTCTAGAAAACGTTCTCTTAAGTATGTACGACCACAGTGCCCGAGCAAGTTTATTACTTGTAAAACGTATCCATTTAGCCCACGAAATAACGTTTTCAGATTGTAAAGTTTGACGCGCCTGCGTTGAGGTATGTTTGACACATCAATACGTCTGTTTGTTGTTCAAGCGGTAAACTGCAGTATTGTATGAAGAAGTCTATCCCGCAAGTTTGAATGACGAGCGCCACCATGCGTGTTATGCGGGGATTATTATAAGGGCAGAACAAGTAAGTGTTCAATAATATTATCACATCATCTTGAGCACTTGTGACGATGTTCAGCGTAATCTTGATAACATGCGCCCTACCGCTTTATTCACTGATTTAACTAGGGGCACTGCCACACAGCTGGGTATATTTGTTTGAAGTTATTTATGATAAAAAAAGTTAAAGTTAAAAGTTAAATATGTTTATAAAAATTATTTTAAAATTATGTAATTTCATACATCATTTTGGAAAAATATAACAGTATTATGGTCGGAAAACTATTTATTCTTAAAATATGCCAAAATGCTTATTAGAAACACTATGGCAAAACACAAATCTAGGGCTGCATTGCCCCGATCCCCTCTTCCTCCCCACTGCTCAGCCTGCATATGTATTTAAGCCATGCTCCGCAATTTCAATATGTAACATTGCAACGCTTTACGATTGCCATCAGAGAACCATTCCAACACGCTGTCAAGCAAAGCGATAATTTTGTATCACAGACGTTGGGTCAATTTCCTTTCGGTTTCAAATTGAAAATACATAGACGAATAATAAGAATGACTGAAGAGACGACATAAGGATGGATACTTTATCTTAACATGTTGGCGATAAATTAAATGCTAGTGACTTAAAACACTCACCAAATACCACACACCATAAAAATAAATATTACAAAACTAAAAAAATTGTATTTGCGCTAAAATTGTCCATGCTTAAGAGAAAACTACTGTTTAATTTATATTCGTCCTTTAAAAAAAAGAATGCATGAAACAGTTTACGTTTTCCACGTGGTCGATGTTTTTTTTCTAAACCCAGCAGCATTCCTTTATTAAGTTCTTTCCAAAATTTACGGAATAAAACCTATCCCAATCACATTGAGACGAACGCTCGTGAATGTTACTTCTTGTTTCAAGTTGTTAATCAAACAAACGAATGAATATTGTTTACATACAAACTATAAGACGCTTGAATCTGTATATCCGTGCAATCAACCTATTCTTGATTGATAATACTTTGGGGTATAATCAGGTGAAATTAATATCAATGCAGCGCTTTTGCGTTGGTTCTCAGGAAAACAATAGCACATTCTAAGTGAACGATTTCCACGCAGCAGTATAGAGCACTTTATCAACAAAATTAATAACTAAAATTAATTACCTGGGAATACTCGTTTTATTTTTATATCAAAAGTTAATGTAATTCTCCCAACAGCATGGCGTAACCCATAAGCAATTTGATGTAACATCACATCGAATTGCGTTTTAATTTAAAAATAAATGCAGGCACATTTAATTTAATTGTGTACATCATTGGCCTTTTATGCATTCTGTATTGTTCTAACTGGTGACAACAATAAAAAGAGATCTTTTTTTTTTTGAAGTGACAACATATTGTCATCTGTGAAAGCAGAGAGGTTCAAGATTCACAGTATCTGTTTGAATACAAATTTGAGCACGACTCCAATATATTATACCGGCACCCATGGGGTTTACGAACCCTTAAAATGAAGGATAACATAAGAACGTGATTTGTCAAAAGGAACTATGTATCATCTATTAACACGTATATACTTTTTCATTACTCTTAAAAGCGTGGTGTATAATTTTACATTGAACACCAATAGAATCTTACTTAACATCTTTAAAAAACCCAATAGTAAAAAAAATGTTTTACCTATTTGTGCAAAACGATGTTTATTCCTTTGAATTTTAATATAATCAATGTGCATATGAATTATTACCGAATTAGCCGGATATACGAATTATTGTCCTGAAAATATAAACAAATAAATATTACCCAATGAAATCACTAGAGAATTTGCAATAGTGCTCGCAAAGTTAATGCAAAGCAAATTAATTATAAATATGTATTGTATTTTTAAAAGATTACCTGACAATTTTACGGAGTAAAACCAAACGCAATCACATATGTCTGGTGGAAGTTTAAACCCATTTTAATCTAAAAAGAATTTCGAAAGTTTAACAGTTTTGCTATTAAAATATTTTTAAAAACCCCTACCATTCCTCCTTAAAGCCATGTTTAATAACACATAGTAGCAGCATATTTGTATGCAATTCTTTGAAGAAAGGATTATGATTTGTAGTAAAACAAGACCGAACAATTACATGTAGTTTGACGTAGTCGTTATGAACACTGTTTGCCTACGTCATTTTAAATATAAAAACAAAGCATACACATAGATACATTGGACATATTGTGTCCAAAAGATAGCTAAAAAAGATCAATGAGCCTACTTTCGCGATCAAAATAAGTTTAGTTGATAGTGCATTTGTATATTTAAACAAATTGGTTTGGCAGGTGTACATTTCAAGCACAGGGACGAGTCGCATCAGATATCCATTAAGAGAAAGTTTTCAAAGAGGTGATGATTCAGGTTACGGATTTAAATCCCCATATACATAAACAAAAGCACGGCCTAAATGAGCTCAAAATTCTCATACTTTCATACTTTAATGCATGTAGAATGGCAAAACCAATCCGTCTGATCAAAACCAATACCATTTGCAATATCACAATCTCGCTAAACGGTATGTATGAATGATGAGTTACATCACAATTGTAGTGTATTTCCTTCTCAAGCCATTGTTGATAATGTTTTCATTAAAAAAAATACCTTTACCACACACACAAACATATGCAATCCTATAATAGGTCTCGATAGAAGGTAACTACTTATGAAGTTATGTCACAATATCTTATTGCAATATCTCATCACAATATCTCATTTAATTCCGTTTTTACTTAAAATAATAAGGTGTAAAATGATATCAAAATGATACCAATATATCTTATTTTTGATAAGTTGTGATTGTAATCCGTATTCTTTTGTAGTAACTATGATCTTAAGCCATACTTAATTCTACTTTTGTACCGAAGCAAATAATATGTTAAGTATTTATCAATTATTCTTGTGCATTTGATATTGATTCTGCTTATTATCATTTCCTAATTACATTGTTATGATCGATGCCTTAAACAAGATGTATCACGCAGTTTATTAGAAAATCATGGTAACCAATTGTCTTTATGTAATAACAAGAAACCGTCGGAGACGGGTGATGCTCCCCAAAGTGTTTTTGTCACAATATTGCACTATATATTCAGATTAAAGGAAACGTCTTGAGGGGCATAACTTTGGACAAAATAATACGATGGATGGTTTAGCAACTTAAAAATTTCAAAGGGCCAAAACTCATCTAACCAGAACCCACTAATAACATGCGCATCTCCTCAAGGTAGTTAAGCTTCCCAAAAAGCTTCATTGAAGTCCAGTCAGTTGTTGGGGAGAAATAGCCCGGACAAGAATTGCACTATATGTACAGTTTATAGAAAATTTCAAAGGGCCATAACTCAGTGAAAAATCATCCACCCATAACCGGCTGATAATATGCACAACTCCTGTTGGTAGTGACGCTTCCCATAAAGTTTCATTCAATTCCCGTGATAAATTGCTGAGTAATAGCTCGGACAAGAATTGCACTATATGTACAATGGAAAATTTCAAAGGGCCATTACTCTGTGAAAAATCATCCGACGACAACCGGATGATAATATGCACATCTTCTCTTGGTAGTGAAGCTTCCCATAAAGTTTCATTGAATTCCAGTCATTAGTTGCTGAGAAATAGCCCGGACAAGAATTGCACTATATGTACAGTTTATGGAAAATTTCAAAGGGCCATTACTCTGTGAAAAATCATCCGACCAGAACTGACTGATAATATGCACATCTCCTCTTGGTAGTGAAGCTTCCCATAAAGTTTCATTGAATTCCGGTCATTAGTTGCTGAGAAATAGCCCGGACAAGAATTGCACTATATGTACAGTTAATGGAAATTTTCAAAGGGCCATTACTCTGTGAAAAATCATCCGACCAGAACCCGCTTATAATATGCACATCTCCTTTTGGTAGTGAAGCTTCCCATAAAATTTCATTGAATTCTGGTCATTAGTTGCTGAGAAATATCCCTGGCAAAAAGTGCACGGACGGACACACGGACGGACGGACGGACAGACGAAGCGGACCTATATGCTCCCAAAAAAATAAATTTTGGGGGAGCATAAACATGCGCTTTTAATAGAAAATTGCCCGTTATGAGAAACTCCTGTTTAAGCTGTGTTTAAACAATCATGTCAGATGTGAAATGTCTTCTGCAATCCTAACATTTAATTGTTTCACCCATTCTAAATGTTCTTATTTTCCGTTGTAGGTTCAAGCTATTTTAAAAAGAACATAAAAACCAACCAGCGAACTTTCAAATTAAACAAGGGCTGTTTGTCAAACATGCATACCCCCATATGGGCTGTCAGTTGTAGTTGCAGCCATTGTGTGAATACGTTTTTTGTCATTGTAAATTTGACCTTTGACCTAATGATCTGACAATAAATGTCATCTGCCAGTCATGATCAATGTACCTATGAAGTTTCATGATCATAAGCCCAAATATTCTTGAGTTATCATCCGGAAACCATTTTACTGTTTTGATTCACTGTGACCTTGACCTTTGACCTAGTGACCTGAAAAATAATAAGGGTCATCTGCCGGTCATGATCAATATACCTATGAAGTTTCATGATCCTAGGCGTAAGCATTCTTGAGTTATCATCAGGAAACCATTTTACTATTGAGAGTCATTGTGACCTTGACCTTTGACCTGAAAATAAATAGGGGTCATCTGCCGGTCATTATCAATGTACCTATAAAGTTTCATGATCCTAGGTGTAAGCATTCTTGAGTTATCATCTTGAAACCATTTTACTGTTTCGAGTCACTGTGACCTTGACCTTTGGCCTAGTGACCTGAAAATCAATAGGGGTCATCTGCCAGTCATGATCAATGATCTTATGAAGTTTCATGATCCTAGGCATAAGCATTCTTGAGTTATCATCCGGAAACCATTTTACTGTTATTCCTGTTATACCTGAAAATCAACAGGAGTTAGTTGCCAGTCATGATCAATGTACCTATGAAGTTCCATGATCCTAGGCGTAAGCATTTTGAGTTATCATCAGGAAACCATTTTACTATTTCGAGTCACTGTGACCTTGACCTTTGACCTAGTGACCTGAAAATCAATGGGGGTCATATGCCAGTCATGATGAATGTACTTATGAAGTTTCATGATCCTAGTCCTAAGCATTCTTGAGTTATCTTCCGAAAACCATTTTACTATTTCGAATCACTGTGACCTTGACCTTTGACCTAGTGACCTGACAATCAAAAGGGGTCATCTACCAGTCATGATCAATGTACCTATGAAGTTTAAGTTTCAGTTAAGTTTTATTGTGATCAAAGAGGCATATTTACAGTGGTGCACTTTTGTTTTAAAATACTGGTTACAACTGCATAATTCAACGTTGTTTTTTGTATGTTGTTCAAAGACAGGCAATATTTGTTGATTAAATCCATGCGCTATGATTATACATATTCATGCAAATAACCAAATAAAATGAATTACAAAATGAGAATGTGAGAAAGGAAATTATTAGAATGTATGAAAGAAAAAAACAAAGAAGAGGAGGTATTCACGACTGAGGGGGGGGGGGGGGGGGGGGGGGGGGGGGCATACGCAAAATTAACATGAGACAGCGTCTTAACCATCGGAGATGTTGTTTGCAACGGATAAGATGTCTTAATTACAGCGACATTTAACATTTAAAAAAATGACATCAAAATGTAAACAAGAGCCGTCAAAATGGAGATAAAGACCACACGAACACAAACACATATATATTGATGATTTTTATTTAAAATGGTAAAATACCTTTCCCATGAAATACTGTTCGTGAACGTAATTCCGGTCTGTACGTAAAAAATCGGCCACCTGTCATGATATTAACGCACATATTTTAATTTTTAGGAAAAGCAACTTGAAAAACATCCCTACTCACAAAATTTTGCAATTTAAATAAACATATCATTGTTAAATTTTGTATTAAAATGTCAGTTTCACAACAGCAAATATGTGTCACATGGGGAAAGTAACATCATCATAACTGCGAAAATTATAATCATATAAGAAACAGATATATTTGATAAAATCCTTTTTTTATTTAGTATATTCTAACTAATGTTCTTTCAATAGATTTTATACAAAACATACATTTCAAACATATAAGTTAACATCTAAATATGAACTTTTAATAACCTCCCTTGATTAGACTAAAAAGGTTACATGTGGTAAATAATACCGTAATATTAAACATAAATGTTTACAAACAATCGACACTTTGGTCAACTTTTTAAACAACACGTGTTTACTTTTAAACAACATGTATTTACTTTTTTAGCTATGTTTGAAAAATAAAATAAAACTAAAACCTATTTAACCTATTAGAAAAAAAACATTCTGGTAATTTGCAGTTCCTCATTGACAGTGATAGTTTATATTTTTAAAACAGGTAGGGAGAGTAACTGGTATAATAATACCGCATATATTTGAAGTTTCAAGTCGAAAGTGTTGTTTGTGTAAACCTTGATTAATACTTTTAAATGAGGACATTTGTCCAAAGATATGGCTTTGTAATTTTACATACAGAATAAACTAAAAAGTGGCCGATTTTTTTTGGTACAATTGACCCACGAAAATTGATAGTCATTAATTTATGTTCATAAAAGTAACATACACTGATCCAATTCTATTGAAATGTTCATGTTACGTGAGTTTGGAACCGAGGATTAAATATGTGAAGTTTAGTTTCAACCATTATCTTAAAACAAAAGTTAAAAAAATTGGTCCCAAAAAGGCCGGAATTACACGACCAGTATACTCTGTATAAATCGTATAATATTCTTCTTTTTTACATTTTTGAGGCCCTTGCAAGTGGCATAGCCCCTTTAAAAGCAATAGTTTATATAACGCGAACAAACATGATTCCTCACATGGTCACAGAAGAGTTCGACCTGACGCCAGCTGATTCCGCTTACTGCCCCAATTCAATGCCTAACCTCTGTCGCTGTGAAATACAATTAAAACACATTATATTCAGTGTGTTTGTACAAATTATTGTAAGATTTATTCATACATAAATTTACTCATACTGCGAATATCCGTTGCCCGGAACAAAGTAATATACTACATATTCAATTTGAATGACTAAGGTCTCACAGAAATGTATAATGTACATAATTATGCTAATAAAGATGTGTTTGTGTGTTGTTGTTTTTTTGTTGTTTTTTTAAATGAAAACTGTGTATATATAATATTTTTAAATAATGTATTTATGTACAAATATTAGTTGGTATTATGAATAAGTAGGAACGTTATTGTTTAAAGAAAAGCTATTTTGCTATATTTTATAATTCGAAATTGATCTATACTTAAAGCCTAGGCTAGATTTTAATTATTTTCTGTTTAACGGGAGCGCCGCCTCCAATTTCCGTAAAGTGAAATAAAAATAATGCAGATTTTTATATTTCCTCCTCTTCCAACAAAAAGTGGTCTTAACAAAATAATTTGATAGTGTATTGAAGTCTCTGCTGTTTTCACAAAACAAATAATTATGTTAACTGGTTTACGATAGCAGCCCCTTAAAACATCAAAAAACAGTGTATTATGTGACGTGGGAATAATACATCAATCTGAGAATGGCTTTGTTCAGTGAAATAATCTGATTTACAACACAAAATGATTGAAATACGTGGCATGGACACAGTTTTTAATAAGATAAGTACATGTAACTGAGTCCATGCATTCACTGGTTTGCATTTGTAATAACTTATAGTGTGGAATGGTCGCGTAATAAATAATAACGCAAACCAGTCAGCAGGTACTTGACAAAACGTGCTCATGTCGGTTCGGTTACCCAGATCGTTTTTTGTTAATTAATTGTTTCCCCGTTCGGGTAAACACTTGCAATAACAATGAAAAGCAAATAGTCTACTTGATCAATATTTGTATGTTATGGATATGAGATCTATAGTATGTTTCATTAGTTTACAAGTGAATGTGAAAGCATTTGAAAAATACCGTTTTTCCGTGGTCTGTTATAGTGACATACCGGTTAATTTTGATTGGTTAATAAAAATAACGCTAACAATAAATTTTGTCATTATTGTAATTGTAAACATCTCCCGGAATACATAATAAATAAAGATGGGGATAATTAGAGAAATAATTATCGACAATGTGTTTATTTGTACATTGTTCGAAGTTATTTTATTTGTCTTATCCCTTTCATTCTCCGACTTTATTAGAACGATTTGCAACAATAATGATTCACCGGATTGACCTATATTCGGACGGATACTATAAAAAAAAACATTTTATGTTCTGCAAATGAAGTAAGTACGCATATCAGAAACGCCCATCCATGTTCTTGTAAATATGGGGTAAGTATATTTTTACATGAGTTCTTATGTTCCAACCCAGTGGTTTTTCTGCCTATTTTGGGAAAAGGAGTCTGGCCTAATAGGGAAGATCTTTTTTAAGCATTTTTTAAAGCTTGACATCAAATATTTTTGAGTTTGATTGCTTATTAATCGATTGCAATACTTGCTAATTGCGGTTGTCGCGAAAACACGTTAAAATAGAAATAAGCATCTATGGTGTTGGATTAGAATGTGTAGTTTGCGGTTCCTGTTCATTTTTGCAAAGTAATGCGGAACAGTTCGCACTTCATCGCTGTAAATGTTGATAGAAGAAACCGCAAGCTAAATGAACTTACATCTGAGTCGTTAAACGCATGTTATATAACGTAATTGATAAAAGGAAGTCACTCTAACTGTCATTAGTGTTTGTAAACGTTTTTTATGATTTTGAACGAAAACTTCTTTATTGTAATTGGACAAAAATGTCATATAGAGTTGACACTGAACAGGTTTTAATCAGAGACGAATTTACAATCAAGGCTATACTCAAGCGCCTAGCATACATGAATGTAAAACTAATAAATAACTGCGATTTCCGAAAAATTTAGGTAAATATAAACACTTTACTTGAATTTCGAAGCCAATGTTTCTTTAATATTGTTTATTCTTTCCATTTAGTATTTATTGTGTACATAAACTTTGATATTGAAACAAAGAAACTGATTTTTAAAATGACTGTGGGGGGTGGGGTTAAACAATTATTTGTGTCTATCCATGTAAATCTGCGGAAGAAAGTGGTATTCATAATCGTCTGAGTAAGATATTACCCTCACATGGGATTGCAAGTGAAGTCATAAAATAATTTGAGACCAATACAACACAATACAATAAAGTTTATTAAAAGTTGGTAAGACATACAAAAATTATGTTTCCTATTTATTGCTCCAATATATTAAAACAATGACTGGAAATGCCATTAAGACTGGTCTGAAAATGCTCAAAATGTCTCACCCAGCACATTGGAATCTGGATCTGCTGGAATCACGGCTACCGGCATCTTCTGCAATGCAACAAGTGAAGAGCTTTAGTTAGGGGATGTAATCAGTTAAGCAGTTACGCAGAAAATTCTTAATCTACAAAGTCTTTACCACGTAAATGGCCCCAAGAAAACTCTAGATCATTGTTATCCCCCACTGACGGCAGAGGGGCCTTTACGTCCATCCGTCCTTCCGTAAGTTCGTCTGTCCTTCCCTCACACTTTTTTGGATCGGAGCTGTTTTTATCAACTATTTCATGGAAGTTTTCGATACTTAAAATAGATGTTCATCATTATAATGTGATGGTGCAGGTATAAACCTTGCCCTTAATTAATTTATATTCAGCAATTAAGTATGTCCATAGCTGTTTCTCAGTAATTATTGCATGGAGTTTTTTTTTAAATAATATCGAGATAAAATATTCCTCAATAAAACTGTTGATTAGCTGTAATTGTTCTTGCGGAATGCTCATGGTAAGCTGTTGTGATCGCCACCATCTGCTTTTACAACAGTTTGTGTGTCATCAAAAGTTTGCTTAATCATTTATCTTCTTTTCATGTTTTAAACTTTTTTTGAGACCCCTCACACTTTATACTGACTGGGGACTGTCTGGTAATACCTGGCAAGTTTACATGAAGTTTTTTCTGTTCTTTAGTAACTTCCAAAAATAAAATATTTCTTTATTGTTTTATTTTAATTTATTTTTTCCAACGAAACTTTTTAATGTTTTTCCTCCTCCTACTCAAACTTTCAAAAAATAAGAATATCAGTGAAACTGATGGATGCTCCCCGATGATGCGCTTTGTCAATCTATGTGTTAATAACCACCCAAAACAAGAAACCGTCGGAGACGGGTGATGCTCCCCAAAGCTTTTTTGTCACATCATTGCACTATATATTCAGATAAAAGGAAACGTCTTGGGGGCACAGTAGTTGGGGGGACAATACTTTTTTATAGAAAATTTCAAAGGGCCATAACTGTGTGAAAAATCATCCGACCAGAACTGGCTGATAATATGCACATCTCCTCTTGGTAGTGAAGCTTCCCATAAAGTTTCATTGAATTCCGGTCATGAGTTGCTGAGAAATAGCCCGGACAAGAATTGCAATGTACAGTAAATTGAAAATTTCAAAGGGCTCAAACGGCCATAACTCTGTGAAAAATCATCCGACCAGAACCCGCTGATAATATGCATATCTCCTCTTGGTAGTGAAGCTTCCCATAAAGTTTCATTGCATTCCGATCATTAGTTGCTGAGAAATAGCCCGGACAAAATAGACCGTTCCATAATCGATAAATTGACCGCCGCCATATTGTCAGTCACGTGACTGTCCGCCATTACACTGCTGCTAACTTGTGCGAGTCTGCGACTCCAAAAGCCAAAGACGTAGAGAATACCCGCTTCACCGTTGTCGGATAAATAAATTACTTAATGAATTAATGTGAGGCGATTATCACATTTTTGTTGTTTAAATGATTGTTTGAAGTTGAGATTGATTGTTACAAATAAAATGTTTAAAATGCTTTCGTGTATTTGTTTTTTTTTATCTGTAATCAAGTGGTAATCATCGGCGAAAATTTGCCGGTTCAGTCGCTCATACTATGTCTTTGATTAGACTTGTTACTTTTAACGTTTCACAAACAATTCACGCATGTATTGTTGTGTTGATTTTAATAGCCGCAATATCAAGCAGATTGTATTTTAATTAATACTTATAAAAGATTCTCGCGCAATTAACTACCGCTAATTGTTTGTAATTGGTCTCATTTGGTAAAAATCTACATTCCAAAATCATAACATATTATATTAAGTATGATATTAATGATACGCCTTCCATTATTTTTCTTGTTCTAACTGATATCAGAGATACAAAATTGTGGTTTGGATTTATATTTATTAAAGGCAAAGGACATGACAGTATTTACATGTAATTTTAATTTGATGGGTTTTGTACAAAGAATGACGCTATTGAGGAATATTAACATACAACTGAAAAAACACAACTTCATATGATGCAAATTGAACTGTGTACTCATGTATATTGAAAACTCGTTACTAGTGAGTATGAGTGACACATATCTAACATTTTAACACACATATATTTATATACATATATGTTTTTTTAAATATTTTTTACCTCTGTTTGGTGTCAAATGTAATTTCTTGTTTTTATGATATCGTTCGTGCATTGCCGTAACATCAAATCTTCATACGGAATGACGTAGTTTTAATTAACCGATACCCGCTAAATACGTTAAATGTTTTTTTTTTAAATACTTTATTTTTTCATAAATTAAACGGGCTAGTATCCTTACGGTGTACAATATCTGATATTCTATATTGGACATCACTTTTAATTTGTAAAATATGTAACATATCTAATGTACGCAACTGTTAAGTATGTCGAAGGTAAATTATCTTACCAAATGATTGCTTAATACTACCAGGAAGATGAGACATGGTGGCATCATCAATTGTGTTTAATGACCAGACTGTCATCTGCCACCCAGTGTGGTTTATGACACCATGTGGTGAGTTAAGTCTGGACAATATCTGATCAAAACGAGATAATCGGATTATGCAGAACAAAGGGGCAATTAAACACTGGAATGCAAAGGCATACACGATTTAAAGATTGATGCAAATAATCAAATGAAAAATATTGCATTTAATTTAATTAAATGCTTTTTTTTAATGTGTCAATGTGTTAGTTTTCCAAGACAACCAAGACCATGTAATGAAGGCCTTAGAATTAAGAAAGAAATTCATCCGTTGAATAATCGGTGCTCTCTTATTTATGTTACCGATTGTTAAGCAGCAGAGAGAATTCAGGGGAGATAATTATGTTATGACTAAATTCTGGAACGGTCTATTGTGCACGGACGGACTGACACACGGACGGACGGACGAAGCGGCGACTTTATGCTCCCCCCAAATAAATTTTTGGGGAGCATAAAAAAAAATTATTAGTCTCGGTGACCTTGACCCCGGTGACCACAATCCTCATCAAAAGATAGAGGTCCATGCAAGGTACCTACATGCCAAATTTGTAAGAGATCGGTAAAATATTGAAGGCGCTATAAGAAACTGTAACACAATTGTGACGGAAAAATCTATTTTAAGCCTCGGTGACATTGACCCCAGTGCCCTCATTCCTCATCAAAAGGTAGAGGTGCATTCAAGGTACCTACATGCCAAATATGCAAGAGATTGGTAAAGTATTGTAATTTGAAGGCGCTATGAGAAACTGTAACAAAATTGTGACGGACAAATCTATAATTAGCCTTTGTGACCTTGACCCCAGTGACCCCAAACCTAATCAAAAGGTAGAGGTCCATGAAAGGTACCTACATGCAAAATAGGTAAGAGATCAGAAAATATTGAAGGCGCTATGAGAAACTGTAACAAAATTGTGACGGAAAAATCTTTTATTAGCCTCGGTGACCTTTACCCCAGTGACCTCAAACCTCATCAAAAGGTAGAGGTCCATGCAAGGAACCTACATGCCAAATATGCAAGAGATCGGTAAAATATTGAAGACGCTATGAGAAACTGTAACAAAAGTGTGACGGAAGGAAGTTATGAAGTAAGTATTAAGGAATTTCTAACTGGCAACTATATGCCCCCCAAAAATGTTCGGAGAGCATAAAAATCCCGGTAAACTCTGGCCCTACCGATAAACATCAATATGTGAAATACGATTCCAACCATCCAGCAAACGTTAAAAGAGCAAAGAGTAAAAGGGCATACGATTAAAACGGATATATTCCAATGAATTGAAATACCAGACTCGTAGAAAAGAACTTAAAATAAACCTGAGAAAAGGAGGACACATACACATACTATCAACATATTTCTGCGTCATAACATCTGGCATATTTTTCAATTTTTGACGCAATTCTGTATACTGTGTAACGTCATAATATGAAGTCATAATATGCAACGTCATTTGACGTTGAAAACCACTGTTATTAGTTTTATGTTAAGTATCTACACGGAAAAAATATAGTTTCTAAATATTTATTCCAATTTTGATAAAGGCATATAATGCCGAAACGTCAATGAAAGGAGAATAATCAGAATGACATTTGTTATCCCTTAGGATATTAATGCTGAGTCTAATTGTATGCATATACAATCTTGATAAAGAATACTTGCTTTGTGAAATCATCGAGAAAAAAATATTTTAAGCGCCAAAAATACATTATTCCCAACACGGTTCCAATAGGGTTCATACTCACGCCCCACAGAACTCGGTTGCTTCAATGAATACTTTCCACATTAACAACAGTTAACAATTTGTCATCGTGAATGACCATGTACATACCTCCACCCCTGAAAAGTGTCCCGGGAACAACTTATATAGTATATAATATATACTAAAAACTTGTATTACAGAATATGCTTAACAACAAGGTCGTGTTTTATTAAATCTGTTATAAATAGAGGATATTTGTTCATTTCAGTGTAAGACCGTTTGTTATTTCAGGAGTGATCATAAAAAATATATTTTCACGAGTGGCGCAGTAATTTTACAAGTGAAATAACAAACGATCTTACACTTGCATGAACAATTTTCTGTTTCATGTATGCCTCTTTTTCAAGAAAATAATTAATAGCTGTTTCTCTTTCACTGAAAAAATACCCTATCTCCCGTGGCGTGCCTCAATACATTTTAATGCACAAAATGACGTCATTTTTTTCGACGAAATGACGTCACTATTCCAGCGAAATTTTCCACTTAAACTCTTTGACAATGTAAATAAACGGTGAAAAATAAGCATAAAATAAAAAGAAAATTTGTTGGATTCGGTGGAATACCGATTTTTATTCACTCATGTCGATCATACAAAAACTTGATATGATAATCTAAAAATAGAAAAAGAAGTTACAACGTATTTTTTTTACCGGTGAAAATAACAATTTGATTATTTTCACTGCTGTTATTTCACTGCAGAAATGTCATATTTTATCATTAGGTATAAAATAAATTATGTTAATGGCATTAATATATTTTAGAAAATAAAATGTAATTCTTATCATTATTCTTTACCTCTTTTTCGTTCTCTTTCAGCGATGTCAGCCCTTTTGACAAACGGATTTCGCCAAACTCCTCCGCTGTCACGTCCAATAAATGTAACTTATCGACGTCGATACGTTTTCTTTTCACTTCGACGGGTTCGTTTCCTTGTTTGCAGATTTTGACCGAGTGAATGCCTCTTAAGTGTGGCCAACGTCATTTGCATCAAAATCTGTCAATGCTCTGTATGCTTGTTCGAAAGTGTTATATCCATCGCTAATGTAGTCTTCGAAGTCTGCAGAGCCTGGCTCCCCTTCATGAACATGCAAGTGGAAGTAGAACATCCTTAACCGACAGATTCTTTGTAAGAAAAGTTGGTAAAACAAGCGCGCGTCCTACAAAAAACAACAAAAATATAACACACATTATAAGTATTGCTGTGTTGCTGAAACACAATACACTTTACACATGCTATACCCTGTTTCCCATGTAATGTCTGATACATGTTTACTATACTTTTTTAGGTGTTTACACCGGCTAGATTTTGTTCAATTGACCAATCGCATTTTGTTATTTTCCTGCAATGAAAGTGCATAGTCAAATGACATCTTAAAATGTACACATCTTTCACGAACTATCATCATGTTTGCGTAAATATTTGTTTAATTTGCTCATTTAAAAGGTGTGCTAAAAAAGATCTAACACTCGTTGTCATTTCATACCATATTTTATTAAACTCGTCCAGAAAATGTGTTAGTAAGCGAGCCAAAGGCCTAAGATAGTAGAAATAAATACAAATGGAGAGGCAATCTTACAATCTTAAACTTCTAATGACAATATAGGTGTAGTCCAACCACAATTTATATTTTTAATTATACATATTGTATATGGCAACTTACGGGGTCTCTGAATCAGAAATAGGTCATGGGGTTCCCACTTTAAATACATGTATCTCCATACTCTTTTTCATCCGATATTAACACGAATTAAGGTATATAGTTTAAATATAAATACGTCATTTATTTAACGTCTCATACAAGGAAATATATAGCGACATTAATTGCGAGGTATATAAAATTTCAATTTCAGACGTGATTGTGGTTTTCGATATAAGACATTAATGTGACATTTGATTGCATTGCCTCCCCTACACCCCCTCATAGTAATTAAAGGTGCCTAGAACGCGGTGTTGAATACAGACCCCGTTTTTTATATTGACCCCTTAAGTATAGTCTGAAAACTACCGAGACCGCGTAACTGGCACTATGTATTAGTGATAATATATATAAACAAATGTTGCATGGGAAGAGGGATATTTGTATTAAAATATGCCAATCAGTTACGCACAGCTATTCAGGACATATAAACATTACAACATCAGATCGTTCAAGTTACAACTTCAAAAAACGTTACTTATATTATTTCTGCTTCAGATCTATTTATCCCAAAAAGCCAAGTAAATACATGCATATTCAGATACAAAAACAACAAAGCGTTAAGTTCTTGGATCAAACATACTTTAAGAATGTAACTCAGTTTCATATTATATTTCAGTATTTTTTAGATAATATAAAACGTAATTAAGACATAAAATAGTTCAGTAGCGTATGATATTCTGACTTATTTGTCTACCTTTTCATTTGGTTCTCTTAAAGCGGGTATATACGATTTTGTCAAATATTTATGAATTTATATAAAATGTGTAAAAAAACTTATTATATATATATTTCAATATAAATTAAAATAAAAGTTAAGAAGAACATGTGTCGAAAAATGCGAAATAAGCCAGATATTTAATTCTGAAATTGAAAACGGCTGTACAGCCGAATTCGCCAGCATGTATACCATACATGTACGATGTGAATCTAAACTTAGTGTAACGGTTTATTTGAATTCCTGCAACGATATCTATTCATACGACACACGAACACTAACTCCGATCCTAATACAAAGACGAATGCTTCGGTTATAGTAGGAAAATATGTACGTCACAATCGGCTCGGGGCGCTAATTTGTCTTTGCTGCATTTTATGAAATTCGGCTTTAATGTATAATTTTTCTTGCCCATTTT
Organism: Dreissena polymorpha; assembly: GCF_020536995.1. Classification (NCBI taxonomy): domain Eukaryota; kingdom Metazoa; phylum Mollusca; class Bivalvia; order Myida; family Dreissenidae; genus Dreissena; species Dreissena polymorpha. The sequence continues at coordinate 44,823,309 of NC_068359.1, read as the reverse complement.
ATGTTATTGTAACATATTTTATAAATATATTACAATTAAACACATATAAAAAATCGTATATACCCGCTTTAAAGCGAGCTTTAATGCTGTCATTGTTGGAGTGTCCTGCACTACCCACTGTGTCAATACAGTTCCGTAAGTTTGTTAAATGTGTTATATCATAAACCATGTAAAAATTATCATTAGTTTTTACATTATAAAGTGTTTAGTGCAGAACAGGCGTGTTTGCTTCTTAAATAAGTTACTAGATTGATAAATAATTTGAAGTATATTCACTAATATGGACAATTTTCGGATTACGTTAAAACTGGTAATAACACACAAACTGAAAACGTGCTACTAGTGCATAAACAAAATGTGTTTACTTTGTAAGCTATGTTAGAAACAACCTATTAAAGCCACATTACTGCTAAAAATCAACGAACATTTCGTAGAATATTTAGTAAAATAAAGTTAAACAATTTAAAACCAGTGTTCCTTATGGAAATTGCCGAAGTTTCAACGCCAGATGTGGTCTGGTAAAATAGATGTTTGTTGATACAAAATGCTGGGTTTTATTATTGTTTTCCATATTTAATTCCATTTTCATTTCCCGCAACGATATCTATTCATACGACACATGAACCCTAACATGGTAACATTTTCGTGTGTCGTATGAATAGATAAATTCGCGGGAAATTAATATGGAACTAATTGTGTCACAAATAAATAAAAACGAGCATTTTGTATCTACAAAAATCTATGTAATCATACCACATCTAGCGTTGAAATTGTTGCTATTGCTATAAGGAACACTGATTGTTTATGTGTTAACTTTATTTAAAGAAATACTTAACGAAATTTTCTTTGATTTTGAGCGTTATAGAGGCTTTAAAAAGAAATATTTTTTTATGAAATTACAGTTCCCCATTGACAGTGCTTGTTTATATTTATTAAAAAAGATAGGGGGAGTAACTGGTATAATTATGCCGCAAATATTTAAAGTTTCAAGTCGAAGATTTTTTTGTGTAAACCTTGATTAATACTCTTAAAATGAGGACATTTGTCTAAACTCTAAAGATATTGGCTTGTAATTATACCTGTAGAATAAACTAAAAAGTGGCCGATTTTTTAGGTACAATTGATCTTAAAAATGATAGTTTATATGTCGTTGATTTTTGTTCATAAAAGTAACATACACTGATCCAATTCTATCAAAAATTTTCATGTTAGGTGAGTTTTGAACCCAGGATAATGTATGTGAAGTTTAGTTTCAACCAGTTGCCTTTAACAAAGGATTTTCAAATATAACACCAAAAGTGGCCGGAATTAAGTTCAAGGCCAGTAGTTGCCACTAAGCTTAAATGTAAGTTACATTAACAATTTCATGTTGTTTTTTCACTTATTTCAGCAAGAGGTCTTGTTTAGACTTTTAAAAACATTTTTACTACTAAAAAAAGTCAAGTCAGTCATTCTTTGATAGGTTTTTGTTCTATAAGCCGCTTTTTTCAATGCATGATATACCTATGTAAGATACGTATAAAAGCAGTTCACTACCTATTATCAAAATATGAACCATTCTCTGCACACATGAACTGCAAAGTATTTCCTCATAAATGAGATACTATATTTTCTCATAAATGAGATACTATAAGATTGATGTAATGACAGCGATGATTTGGAAGAATCTGTTCGTCTTAAAAGTACGCCATACATGACCGGGAGCCATCCTTGATCTCGTTTATTTTATATTTATTTATTTTATATAAATTTTATGATAAATTATTCCTTAAAAGGCAAAGTCAAACGAAAAAACTTATCATGGTTATTCATAATTGTAATATGTCATTCCTTCACTCAAATGAATAATATATCTTTGGATAGTTGTCAATTCTGTAGTTTTAACATGAAATGATATCATATATAACGTATTTTACAGAGTATTATTCTCTCTCTCTCTCCCTCTCCCTCTCCCTCTCCCTCTCTATATCTATCTATCTATCTATCTATCTATCTATCTATCTATCTATTTATCTATCTATCTATCTATCTATCTATCTATCTATCTATCTATCTATCTATCTATCTATCTATCTATCTATCTATCTATCTATCTATCTATCTATCTATCTATCTATCTATATATATATATATATATATATATATCATGTTTTATTATCATTATCCATATCCAATTTTTCATAATTCAAAATCTACAGTTTCAATAGGCTTCATCAAAATTTCACTAATTACAGGTTCGTTTTTAACTACTTTTAAAAATGAAAATTTCCATTTAATTGACAATGGACGATTCGGTAGATTACGTCTAATTATTTGGACTAGAACAAATGGCTGATAAATATGAAAATATATCCTCGAGTACCCAATTTCGACGCATACAAGCAGTTTGTTGAAGTTTTGTTGCTCAATATAGGGATTTATGTAATTAGTTTTGTTATTTCATTACACATTTACCTTTTATTTACACAATTTAAATTCAATTGATTGTGTTATCATGAAAAAATCGTTGAAAAACGAAATCACCCAAGTCTATATAACGACGGCCATATTTGTTGAGAGTGCTCTAAAACGACGCATCTGATTGGTTACCTGAGTCCAATGTTAATATCACTCCTGTGGAGAATGAATGCATAAAATATTAACTCATGATTGTTGTACTTAAATTTGTATCACTGTAAAAGCAATATGGAACTAAAAATTAATTAAATCAATTAAGGTTTTTAATTTTCGGACGCCATACTTTCTGGCAGTGGTTTTAATAGGGGCCCCTGTCAGCAGCCACTTGTCATAAGCTGTGTTTATGGAAGTAGGTGAATATAACCTGTACTTCTTTTGAGGAACCTACAATTATAATTAAGTAAATGAAAATAGGTAATAAACATAATATGCAATTACCAACATAAACACTTGCGACTTGTAGTTAAAATTGTATTACAGCATAACCAAAAACATATCCGGACTTCAAATCAAAGTTTACGCGTACAACTTTTTCATAGTGAAAATTAATATATTTATACGATGTTTCGTCAAATGCTGAGAAATGGCAGTTACGTGATTATGAATGAAATAGTGAACTTTTGCAGACGAAACCGATGCATTATCTCACGGTCTTGTAATTTACAAAGACAATTGGGTGTAAATTGTTCATAAGTTTTGCATTAAAGTCACTATCACGCTCACCAATACATACGGCTACTGTATTATGCTATATAAAAACATTCGACAACAATTAGTACCATACGAGGGTTAATTACAATAGGAAGACCCTAAAAACAAGTAACACTGATGTAAAAACGTTAAATTATAAGCATTCGGCAAGTTTTAAGCATCTAAATATCTAAATATCGATCCACGATGTAATCTACTTTCGCTTTCGAGTCATGATCGGATTCATTCGGGTTGCGTTCATTTGCATAATTAATACAAGCCATTTTCGCATTCGCTAAGTTCCAGTAACCCAGAATTCATTTTGATTTCACATAATTATTATTCATGAGAGCTACGTCATGCTTCCGACGCTTACCGTATCCAATCTCGTGTTCGCCCGTAAATGTTCGGATATTTCACGGGAGGTATAAATGGAATTATTTGTGGCCACAAAAAAATAAAAACGAGTATTTTGTATCTCGTTAAATCAATTCTACCAGACAACATCTAACGTTGAAATTGTGCATTTTGCTAAAAGGAACATTGATTTTTTATGGGTTAGCTTTATTTAACAAAATATTCGATATTTTTGAGCGTGATTGTTACTTTAAGTAAATACATAAAATCCATCAAATGCTAACCAATCAACCATATCTTACCTTTTAACCCGCTATTTTCCACATAACAAACACCTACAGTAAATTGTGTGTAGTGTGCCATGTGCTATTGTATGACGTCAACTGATGTCGTGTAACGTGTCTACCGTTCCTTCGGGATATATATATAATGGCTTTTCCTCGGGCTTTCCTTAGCCGTGTGATTTGATAAACAAATAATATAATTTGCCTTTATACAAGCCGGTTCCGTATGCCCTGTGCGACTTGGATTGCTTTGATCACTTGGGTTGACTTGGGTCGACTTGGGTCGACTTGGGTCGACTTGGGTTGACTTGGGTCGACTTGGGTTGACTTGGGTCGACTTGGGTTGACTTGGGTCGACTAAGGTTTACTTAGGTTGACTTGAGTCGACTTGGGTCGTCTTGGGTTGACTTGGGTCAACGTGGGATGACTTGAGTCAACTTGGGTTGACTTGGGTCGTCTTGGACTTATACCAAAGAGTCTGCAGTGTCTCCCCTCTGCGTTACGCAAGGAAGACAATCAATGTCCCCCCTCTGCGTTATGCAAGGAAGACAAGCGGTCAGTGTTGTACAAGCGACAATCAGTAGCTTGACAGACTCAGGCTGACCTACGAGACCATACTCGTGCACCGTCTTATATCACCAATGAAAACCTGTGACCCGGACAAAGGTATGAGTCTCTATTGAAGCTACCCAGCAAGCTATGGTGTATTGCGCAAAGTTGCTTGGGTCACTTCTACTCAAAAGGCATCCAAAGTCCCAGATAATTTCAATGGTATAAGGTCTCTAATGCAACGTATTTAACGTTGTGAACTGTTCGACGATCGAACGCAGACTCCCCGCTCCCCATAAGAGCAGCGCTTTATATACTGATGTATATACCACGTGACCCGCTTGCTAAAGACATCACCCTACTATTTCATGTAAACACAACCCTACCGTTTCAAACAGTAACTGTATTATACTACTACTATATCCTGCAAAAACATATTGTGCATGTTTGTAACCGACTTGTATTATTAAATAATTAAATTATGTACATGAAAATACAATGATCAATCCAAAATACACACGCTATTTGCGTGGAACGTTGCGAATAGTCGAATGCTTGTTCGCGGGAAATGTACTTTCGTTTTGGTGTAAATAATAGGAAAGAACTCAAAGAATAATGAACCTAAAGGATAAAATACCGGCCAAAATCGTCACACTACCCACGCCTCCGATTTCAAGCGTCCCGCTTACAATACTCTGTCTAAGTGTGAAACAAAAACGTCAACATCTTTTATTGACGAACAAAATACTACTCCCGGTAGTCATGTTAAAAGCAAATGTTATGACAAAACATGATATGTTATGCTAAATAAATGACTAGTATCCTGATGGGATGAGAAAAACAAACATAGTATGACCTGATGAAACAATGAACAAGAAACAGTAACAATAAACTATACAGCTAACTCTAATAGTTCTAAATGTGTCTCAGTCATTTGGCAGTATGCCCCATGGTTATGTGGATATAGAAACCCATCGCGTCATGGCATATTTCACCGCAGACATAACATCTCATAGGATTGTCGACACAATGGCAACCCTTATGTACGAACATCATGGCCTGGTTGCCGAAGGTGATATCGCACACATCGCATTTGTTTACCCTAGGTTTGTCTGTCTGGGTCTGTACGTTACAGCCAACCACCGTGGGGACCTGTCTTCTCATCGAACTATTGTCTGGAGCGGCAGTTTCAAGTGGGCGATCACAGCTAACCTCGTTTACCATCCAAGAGATGCATGCCTGCTCCACGGCCAGATGCGGCTTCTTAGGAGCCATGACTGGTTCTGGCGCCGTCCGTTTCCTGATAATTCTTCCTACGTTAAAATCTATGCAAGGTTCTTCCTCTACACCAACTTCGGGGTCGCTATCCTATTCCCTTTCAATACCAGTGATCTCGGATTCAAGTTTTAGTCTAGCATTTTCTAGCTTGACATGCTCAAGTTCGGCTCTTATCCTATCCAAGTCGCTTTGTTCTTGATGTGAAGCCATTGTGACGCTGAGTCGGGATACTTTAAAGATTGTCCCAATATATCCCACCGCTGCCACCAATTTTTGTAACGTGTCTACCGTTCCTTCGGGATATATATATAATGGCTTTTCCTCGGGCTTTCCTTAGCCGTGTGATTTGATAAACAAATAATATCATTTGCCTCTATACAAGCCGGTTCCGTATGCCCTGTTCGACTTGGATTGCTTTGACCACTTGGGTTGACTTGGGTCGACTTGGGTCGACTTGGGTTGACTTGGGTCGACTTGGGTCGACTTGGGTTAACTTGGGTTGACTTGGGTCGACTTGGGTCGACTTGGGTTGACTTGGGTCGACTTAGGTTTACTTAGGTTGACTTGAGTCGACTTGGGTCGTCTTGGGTTGACTTGGGTCAACGTGGGATGACTTGAGTCAACTTGGGTTGACTTGGGTCGTCTTGGACTTATACCAAAGAGTCTGCAGTGTCTCCCCTCTGCGTTACGCAAGGAAGACAATCAATGTCCCCCCTCTGCGTTATACAAGGAGAAAAGCGGTCAGTGTTGTACAAGCGACAATCAGTAGCTTGACAGACTCAGGCTGACCTACGAGACCATACGCGTGCACCGTCTTATATCACCAATGAAAACCTGTGACCCATCCAAAGTCCCAGATAATTTCAATGGTATAAGGTCTCTAATGCAACGTATTTAACGTTGTGAACTGTTCGACGATCGAACGTAGACTCCCCGCTCCCCCCTCTCTCCTCTCCCCATAAGAGCAGCGCTTTATATACTGATGTATATACCACGTGACCCGCTTGCTAAAGACATCACCCTACTATTTCATGTAAACACAACCCTACCGTTTCAAACAGTAACTGTATTATACTACTACTATATCCTGCAAAAACATATTGTGCATGTTTGTAACCGACTTGTATTATTAAATAATTAAATTATGTACATGAAAATACAATGATCAATCCAAAATACACACGCTATTTGCGTGGAACGTTACGAATAGTCGAATGCTTGTTCGCGGGAAATGTACTTTCGTTTTGGTGTAAATAATAGGAAAGAACTCAAAGAATAATGAACCTAAAGGATAAAATACCGGCCAAAATCGTCACAGTCGCTTATGTATCACACAGAGACAAGACAAATATGAACAAATATATTCAACATCATTAAATTGATATAAATTTAATTCACAATGACTTACGTGTATCCCTTCAAAAAGCTGTTGTATGTGTAGACGATATTTTAAATCTTTCGACAAATATGTCCGCAAATCTACGTCTCGGTCTCAATGAAGAATATCTATATATAGATGATTCATAGTGACGTGACATCCGTTCTCTAGATGGTTCCAAAATATTCCACTCCCTTAAACACAGGTGTTTGTCGCGTGGCCAAGTTAGTTTAAATAACACTGTCAATGCCATTTAACAACATTTTTCATCCTTTTGACACAAAATATGATATAGATATATATTATTTCAATTTTTTTTGTGAAAATGATGCAAAATGTTGTTTTATAACATATTGATAGTGTTTAGGTGACTTGGCTACGCGCCCAACACCTGTGCTCTTAAACTGCGGTTCATTACATTCAGTTTTACCTAGATAAAGGAACTAAAGCGAACAGTTTATATTGACATACCTGTACTTGCCAGTCAAAAATCATAAAAAGCGACCTCTAAAGTTATGGTAGCCAGAACTAAGTTTTGATAAGATTCCTGGCATTGAGCCCGTTGCAGATTTGTATGTTGAGGCACGAACGACAACTTTGCTAGAAGATTCAATCGTTACACTTCGTCCATCTCCGGAGTCTCCGTAAAGAGCTGGGTTTATGCAATATTCTAACACGGCACGCGACTTGTTTTCTATAGACAAAGAAGGAAATAAAGTGTGGGTTATTCTGCAATAATGTATGGGCGGAGCTTGATGTTTCGAAAATAGTTCCGAATAAATAACGAAAATATTGCAATAAAATGCACGTGCTAAAACCCGCTCTAAGAGAATGTAATACATGTAGCATGTATATTAATGTAATGTAACAACAAATTTTATCCCATTTTCACCGCGACATTGACGGTATAACACGTTGTGGAATATACTTGCTTGTATTCAACACTGTGGAATATACCTGTCGCGTGCACGGACTACTTTTTAAATGACGTCATGCGATATGCGCTAAAATTAGGTCGATATTGTTTGGTTCATTGATCGAATTTTAAGGTCACCCATTAGAAGAAAATGTGCATATTTTGCAGAAAAATATATATATGACATATTCACTAAAAGAACTGCTCAAATAAAATATAAAATTACACGATTTTTGTTTTGTTATTTTTTTTATTTATATTTACTTTACCACTGAATGATTTTTCATAAGAAACAAAGTCGACAAAACTTAAGCTTCAGAATTATACGACCTTCAACCTTTAAATCTAGTCATATGACATAATTTTTCGCCATCCATATAATGAATCAGCTGATTGATGGCGTCATAAAATGACATACTTATTGCGTCATTTTCCCCATTGTTTGACGATTTATTATAAACGCGACTTATTTCACATGTTTTCTACATGTACTGTATGTCGACATATCTGAATTGTCAATTGATCACATTTTCCTTATTTCGTGTAATGTGCATTGTTTATAACCAAAGCATATACTTTTGACATTTAACTTAAATATTAAGAATGTACAACAAGCCATACACATATCGCACAGTTCATGAATACTCAGTAATCTGCTATGTTTGCTTTCCTATTTAATTCACGTTAGGCATAGAGCTGTGTAAAGTATAAGCTGGTAAAAATAGCACCACACTGGAATTGGGAACGTCCCATTTTGTACACGGGTATTTTCTACTCATTACTCTGCTGTGTACTGGAATGTTTTCCATTCTTTGTGTGTTTATATATTAAATTATTTTCTCGTACAATAAGGGCATTTACCATAGATAAATAAAACATTGTGCAAGTTTAAACATAATTATGTTTGTATGCAGAAATCTGCAAATGCAACCGAGTTTACCAACGGCTATTATTAGATAAACTGCTCCGGTTCATTTGAACAGCAGTAATGTAGAGTACATGACGTAGCGTGTGACGAAGAAGAAAGTTTTATCGCGTTCATAAACTCATTTGAATAAACTGATAGAATGGCATAAGGGTCTTTATTTAACTATGCTAAAATAATTATTAAAGACCCTAGATGCAAAATCGTCAATTATTGAGTTAAATGGATTATTAGATGGATTTTAAAGGATAATTATAGGTAAAATACTAGTTCTTACGTGTTTTGATTTTTGTTTGTACTTTTGTCGTTCCTGTTCTCGGGAAAATGATTTTAACATGGGCGCCATTGATGCATCGCATCACACACGGCATACCCATAACATTATATAAAAAACACGTTCTGCGCGTCCTTAAATTCGTTGTCCGAAGTCGGAAAACGTATTGCCCTGTATATTTTGTCAAATAAAGTGTCAGTCGCTGCAATTGTCTGTTCACTCGTCAAAATTGTCAAGGTCTTCGATAGCTAAAGAAACTTCAGCGTACAGTTTATTTAGTATTGACAGACCTGTACAAAGTCGCGCCAGTCAAAAATCATAAAAAGCGACATTTAAAGTTATGGTAGCCAGAACTAGGTCGTCGATGGTGTACATGTATGACTGTATGTTGACATCGACAGCATTTTGTCAGGAGCAATCGCCGCCATATTGGATTTTGATCAAATTTTTTCGAAAATAAAATGAATTATAGTAAAGTAAAATCTTCTTTTCGCGGTCGTAATGTGTTAAAATTCGCAAACTGCGTAAAATTGAATGTAGGCATATGGTGATATTTTTACTTGTTTTACAGTTTGTGTGTGAATTTTTTAAAGACTATTTTTCGTACCAGAACAAATACATGTATATCACTACGCATGGTTACATTTGTTGGATTTTAAGCGCTTTTATGACTGAATTAAAATTATTGTTAAGGTTATTAGATCTATTTATGTTAAATGTCGCGTTGAAAAATCAAATGGGATAAATAGAATACTAGGATTAGCGTTGAATACAGAGAAGTTTATGTTGCTCGGCTCGAACACCGAAAGCGCTCGCGCTTCCGGCGTTCTAAGCCTCGCAACATAAACTTCTCTGTATTCAACGCTAACCTAGTATTCTCTATGTATATTTGGTGATAAGTGGCATAACCAAGCCTACAAAGAATGCCATTTGTTAGGAGACGTATTTCAAAAAACATTTATAGCATGTCAACTTTTCAGTAGCATCAAGTAACATGACGTCATTTTGTTTGCTTTTCTCAATGAAAGTGATGTCGTTTGCAAAATATTTATGAATGAAAACGACGTCATATGTTTGTACAATTCATTGACGTCACTAAATAATGAACTTTGTACTATGTAGGGCAGAGTATTGAAAAATATAGTTCACGTCCAAAAGCTTGAACCAAATTATTCAGAATCGTGTTAGAATCGAAATAATATTTTTCTATGATGGTTTGTTATCGAATAACCCACAGTAAGGAGTATAGATGCGTGTTATCAAATCACTCGTGCTTCCTACGCATCTATACTCCTTAATGTGGGTTATTCGACAACAAACCATGATAGAAAAATATTATTTATCAAATAAAGCGCTGAAAGCACTAAAGTTGTTCGCTATTGTAAAATCTTAGACGCAACTCAGTTTTCAAAAGTATGTTATAGCTTTTTATATCGCAAGTTTGAAATGAACACAACCCTTTCAAATTTATAAAGAGTGTGTCTTAAAGCACTGGTCGAGATGTGTTGTTTTTTTTCCAAATCATTAATTAAAAAAATCATTTAAGCTTCATTTTGGGAAAACAGGGCTTATGCATATGCATTAATTGTCATCCCAGTACCAGATACTCTCTTTAAACGAAAAACACCATCAAATCATAAAGTGTCGTCCTTGATTAGCTTGTGCGTATTGCACAGGCTAATCAGTGTACACAGGCTAATCTTATTTGACATGCATTAAGCCCCGTTTTCCATTAAAGCAGCCAATATGTACATATTCAATAATAAACTGGTCAATATCGTGTCACAAGCTGTTAAACAGTAGACTGACCAAACTGGGTCATACGTGTTGTGTATCGTGTTTTTTCTTAAAAGTTGACCCAGCATTTGTAAAAATATTGCAAGACATATACTAGTACATTTCCAGAAAGGAAATTCATTTTTGCGTTGAATAAGACCAAGATCGTGAAAATCGCTGCACAATTGATGAAGATATGGCTGTTCAAAGCGATGCACCCCGTTTTGGGCTGATTTTGAGTTGCATGCCTTGTTTTATATATATTTGATAGTGATTTTTTTTTCAGAAAAGTTAATTTTTCGTTATAATATGATTATTTATCATTCAAAATGATGTTTTCGCTAATTAATATCATAGCCACACGCTAACCACCTGTGCTTTATACCATCGATTATTACTTTTCTTTATATGCATTTGTATTACCAAATTAGTCTGAGAAACGAATTACTTTCCTGACAACATCCATTTCACATCAAAGATGTGAAAACACGTTACCCTAACACGAACGTTATGGAAGTTCAACAGTTGTATTACAAATCCTCATTTGAAGTATGAATGCCCATCGCGGTATACACGTCATTTAGACACTATAATTAGGATCATGTATGTATGCGATTTATTGTATCAACTGCACCGACAATTTTCTATATGGCCATCGCCACTGAAGATTTGATAATTGTGTTACGGGGAAAAGTGAGCCACCCAATTCAAGATACGACTCTGGGCCTGTACATTCCCAGTGTGAAGCATGAAGTACCACTCTGGATCAGCAGACGATTTATTGCTTAAATCTATCTTACAAAGGAGTTCGGAGATGTATCACGATTGCTGATGTACACTGCAACTCGGTTTAACGTCTCGAGATAAGGTTTTTAGTATGGGTAGAGCAGGGGATCGAACCTAAGACCCCGGAGCCTGAACCAGTTTTTAACTACAAGACCAGACCACGGATCCGCTCGATTATTTCATGTATTGAATGTTGCATTATTTACCACCACCTAGTTGTACCGATATTTTAGCTTGGATGATACATTCATTCAAAACTTGTTATTACAAGGTAAAAAAATATAAGGTTATAAACATGTCTCTTTTTAAAGTAATACGTCTTTTTTTCAAAGACCTTTAAAAATGGCATCTGCTAAGAAAATAAAATAACGTTCCATTTTATTAACCATAATGGTCCTTAATCGCCCACCTTAGCTCATGGTACATCAATTGTCGAAGATGTTATCTGTTGACCTAGTTTTTTACCCTTAATTACCCATTTTCAAACATTACATTGATATTGTGAAGATAAAAATTCTGACAAAGTTTCATCAAGATTGTGTTATAAACGTGACTGCTTTAGTGGTTACAAGGTTTTCTCAGATACATGTATGACCTTGCGACCTCGTTTTTGACCCTGATTCAAACTCGGGCTAGATATTGTCCAGACAAACCTTCTCAGGAAAACTAAAAATGATGAAACATAAATAACGAAAACAAATGACTAGGATAAATTTTACAATGAAAGTTGCACATAAATCAGAAAATAATAACACGTTCTATACATATATTTGTTGGCAAAGGGCAATAACTCCTTTCATATTTCGGAACTAACAACATTACAATATGTGCATGGCAAACATATGAGGAACCTGCACATAAAGTGTCATCAAATCCTCGTCAGTACTTTCCAGTACCAAATCATGTCAAGAATTACAACGTATACCGTCGATATGCCCCTTGAAATGTTTTGTATACCTCTTTTTGAGTTGAATGCTGTAATTACCTTCTTTTACTGATCTTGTTACAAATAACTTGTGTTTTCTTTTACATTTAAATCTACTTTTTCATTGGCATACAGCAATACATATTTGACCTTCACCATGCACATAGTTTTCACTGTGTTTTTAAATTGTATTTTAATACATGCAGAAAACTGCTTTTGTTAACAAACGACCTCGGTGACCTATTGTTTTCTTTTTATATTTGTATAAAGTTACAACTTATTAAACATTTAGGCAAATTTGGAAAACATCTAAGTGCAGGAAGGCATATAAAAATAAAAATGACTGATGCATTCTATTTATTTTCATATGTGAAATGATGTTGTTTTTGTTTATATTTAAAAATTGAAAAAAAAACATGAATCAATTGATTCATGTTTTTTTTAAATTGCAATCAAATTAAACCAGTATTACATATTGTTTTGTGATAAATAGAGGTTGTTTTCAACACTTTTCTCATTAATTTACTCAAGTTTTTATGTTATTACCTTATTGGTGAATTGTTCTTGTGCTGAAATATGCTTGTAGTTCAAGTGAAAATAAAAAATGAACAACATCGGTGACCCATGATTTTTATTTAATTTTTCTATCCACAACAGATGGTTCTATCTAAATACCAAAAATTATCAAATTCTAGGTGGAGCAAAATTTGCATTTAAACTGCAGCATACGTCCTTCAGTAACAAACGTAAAGATAACTATATGAGAAGATCACTTTTTATTGGGCAATAATATTTAAAAATAAATACATTTAAAATATAATTTGAAACATTTCACAACATAATACAAATTGGAGATTAACTAATTATAATACACAAATATTAGTTCCAAAGAAATGTGGGAACCATTTTAATTACTACATGCCATTGGATTGTATTTGTAGTCACACAACAAATACTGACTAGTACTCAAAATAAAAAATTAAAATGTACAATCTATTTCTATTTCCATTAAATACAAATGCAATGACCTATGCTTCATGTTTTCTATATATTTATATATGTCAACATTATAATATTGGTTTGTTAATTAAAAAACTGACTACTGCAATAAAAAACAACAAGAGTTGTGTTTGTCAGAAACACAATGCCCCCTACTGCGCCGCTTTGATACATGTTTTTAAACCTTTGACCTTGAAGGATGACCTTGACCTTTCACCACTCAAAATGTGCAACTCTATGAGATACACATGCATGATAAATATCAAGTTGCTATGTGAAGGGACATAGAAGTTATGAGCATTTTTCGAAACCTAAACGCGAAACCAAAACGCAAAGTGGACGGAAGGACGGACAGACGGACGGACGGTCTGATCTCTAAATGCCCTCCTTCGGGGGCATAAAAATTAAAAAACAACAATACAATAAAAAATTAAATTTAACAATTTACCATAAAAAACGCATTAAAAAGCACAAAAACAATATCATCAAGACCTGTGTTTTTGATACCAAAGCAACAAAAACAATATCAACGAGACCTGTGTTTGTGATACCCGATGCCCCTTTAAATCAGCACAGAAGCTAATTCAGAGAAAATCGTTAAGTCCAAATTAACTTCGGAAAACGGAATGCCAGACGGACAGTTTGACTGCTAAAAAGCCATATCTGCAGAAAGTACAGTCTCTTTTAATCAGTAAAAGTCCTGTTTCTATAATTATTTATAAAACACTTATTTGTATTGGAAATATGTATAAGAAGTATTTCCGATTTCCAAATAACAAGGTTTTGATCTTAATAAATTTTTACTGAAATTGACTTTTTTGTTGATCGTTTTCAAAGTATTTCATCCGTATGAAGGGAGCCTGTTAATTAACAGTTTTCCTGAGTACGTTGGTTAACCCTTACAGTGCGGGAACCGAGTTGTGAAGGCCTTTGCAAACAGTTTGGATCCAGATGAGACGCCACAGAACGTGGCGTCTCATCTGGATCCAAACTGTTTGCTATTCTGATAGTATTCTTTGAAAAAAATCGAAGAAACTGCTAATTTTAGAAATTCAGCAGACGACATTTTAGCAGACGACAAATTTCCCAGCATGCAAAGGGTTAACAGTATTAAGTGCACACACTCCTAAAAGTAAGTGATAACTGAAGTGCCTGAATCAGAGCTAGCAAGACTGGCCATACATATAAGGGATGAAACCAGTTCTCCTCTTAACTGGCTAACCTACCGGTACTGTACAATCAGTCAACTGTTACATTTTGTAGTTAAGGTTTGGGCTCGCATTGCTGATTGCCATTTGAGCCATAAGGGTACCTGGGCAACCCAGGCTCTTTATCATATAAATGCCTCCTGTTTTGAATAAAAAATAATGCTTTCCAATAACATGGATTATTTGATTACGCAATATTTAAATAGGGGCCAATATCGGTGCGATTTGCTAGTTTTCTTGTCTTGAAAGTTTTCCTCTTGATTTGGCAATAAAAAAGGGGTGTGCATTATGCATGGATGCCAAAAATATATTTTTAAATACAAATGTAAAGTTTTTTTCTCAAGGAATAAATAAAACTCATTTAATTTCTAGCAGACAAGATAATGCCAATACATAATTCAACATGCCACACCAACAGGAATAAATAACATGTAAATAAACAGTCATAAAGTAATAAACCAATACCTTATAAAAAGAGTTAAAGTTTCGATATTGACAATATTGTTATGTTTTACTGGCACAAATTTAACTTTGGAGTTGTTGGTGCTATTAGCGGCTAGCACAGACTAAATTGACCTGTTTACTTAATTCATACAAAAATTAAGTTAGGCTCTGGTCAGCCTTTTTTATGTTTTGCAAACAAATTTACAACACTGATAATCTGATTAATCACAAAAATATAGAACAAAGACATGTTTATTGTACTAAGATTATCATTCTTGGTAAAACCTTGACCAGTTTAATGTCATATTTGTTCTTTCAAATATAATATTGCTATTTACGCCAAAAACGTAACCATTACGTAACCACAAACCACAACAAAGAAAGCAAATCATTAAACTAATTTAAATATTTAAAAAACACTCATATATTGATCAAAATAATTTAATGTAACATTTTATTTAATTATAAATAAGATAAATCTAGAAAAATAACCGGAACAGCAACAACAGCACTTTGCTCATCTGGAAATCGATCCTACACATTGTAATTACTGATGATCCCTTTCCACTTCAACGACAATCGTGTTTGCCAGAATATCATACGCTGCTCGGTTGTACCGGAAAAAGAACACGGAGAAACTTGCAGGAAAGAAGAAAGCCATGCTGAAGTTTTTTATCACTGATCTGAGGAGAGCACTGAAATGGAAAAGAACATTCATTATTTATTTTATGTAAGAGTTAACTTACAAAGACTTTCTGGATAAACTCTTTAACCACATTTTTGAACTAGTAAATGAAAACCATCCTGCATAAATCAGCAGTATGGGTAAAATAGCATAGAAATATTTTTCATAACCCACACAAATAATGTGACAAGGCTGGTACTGCAATCTGCATCTGCATAATTTGTAGTTCAGAGCTTTACCAACTGAGAAAAGAAGTTTCTCACAAACAATAATCACACAGAATACACTTACACATTTTGCAAAGAAATATGAAATGTTTTTAAATACCTAGCAAGGCATGTATTTTGTTTCTTAGAAGAGTGATAAGCAACTGAGTATTTCTAATTATATAGAGAATAATAGGTTAGTGTTGATTATAGATCAGGTTTATCATTCTAGGCTTAGAAAACAAAAAGCACGAACCTTGGCGAGTGCTTTTTCGTTTTCATGCCGAGCATGATAAACCTGATCTATAATCAACACTAATCTATAATTCTATTTATCCCACTTTTTATTTTGTAAACCTTTTTGTTTAAACAAAATTCTTTTGACTGGATAATTTCGCTGGATTTATGACATCATTTTGTCGAAATATTGACGTCATTTCCTGCCGTTGATTATAGATGATATTTAATCAACGAGGCTTTAATAAACCGAATTCGCTGTAAAAGTGGGATAAAATGAACATGTATATGAGAGAAACAAATGGGATCACTGTAAATGCTGATTGCCCTCATAAGTATTTTTTAAGCATAACTGTGATCTTTACAGTAGGGGAAAACCCACTTATTTAATATTGAATGGACTACATTTGGTTTATGTTGAGTAAAGAAAAAAAGTGCAGTCCATTTATGAACAAACTTTGAAGAACCTACAAAGGAGATATATATCCACAAAAAGCGATTATTTTTTAGTCAATTTACTGTTATCCCTACCAAATAGGAAACTGAATACAAGAGCACCGCATAACGGGTGCCAACGCTCGGTGACGAAAGCTTGTCAGATTATTTTTTTTTAGAGGTCAGTGACCTTGACCTTATGACCCTAAATTGGGTGTGACGTGAAGAACTCATCAAGGTACATCTACATATGAAGTTTCAAAGTTGTAGGTGGAAGCACTTTGATTTTATAGCCAATGTTAAGGTTTTAGCATGACGCCTATGGCAGACGGCGGACAATGAGCGGGCTATGAAAATAACTGGGGTTTTCTCCGAAAACAGCCGAGCTAATTAACATCAATATATACTTCAACTACATCCATATTAGGAAAGTGCATGAGTGCAAGTTTCCACTGTGACTATAACCTTAACGCTAACGACATGTGAAAAGTGTGTCATGCCCATTTACACTACATGGTGATGACATACATGTATTAAAGTTTAGATTGAATAACTTGAGAAAACTAGACGTAGTTTGCACCACAAAGTTTGAACATTTTAAGCTTCTTAGTTCTATCATAAAAATGGCTAAGTTCAAGGTTACAAAACACAAGATAAACAATTTCCCACTCAGAAGCAAAGTGAAAATGGCTAAGTGCAAACAGCATAAAACCAGAACAGCCTTCAAGTAACTCGCAGTCTATTCAGACTTTCTCTGTTTGCTACTCATCAGTATCTAAGGGTTGGAAATAAAGCCTTTAAAATTTGAACCTATTAAGAAAGGTGTTTAATTAAATGTAACTTTCTAAGGGACTACAAATGCATCAAAATACATATCTAAGTGGTAAAGGGTTGAGATGAGCCGCACCCTTTTAGTAAGAAATGTATTTAATTGAATGTAACTTTCTAAGGGACTACAAATGCATCAAAATACATATCTAAGTGGTAAAGGGTTGAGATGAGCCGCACCCTTTTAGTAAGAAAGGCATTTGATTAAATGTAACTTTCTAAGGGACTACAAATGCATCAAAATACATATCTAAGTGGTAAAGGGTTGAGATGAGCCGCACCCTTTTAGTAAGAAATGTATTTAATTGAATGTAACTTTCTAAGGGACTACAAATGCATCAAAATACATATCTAAGTGGTAAAGGGTTGAGATGAGCCGCACCCTTTTAGTAAGAAAGGCATTTGATTAAATGTAACTTTCTAAGGGACTACAAATGCATCAAAATACATATCTAAGTGGTAAAGGGTTGAGATGAGCCGCACCCTTTTAGTAAGAAAGGTATTTGATTAAATGTAACTTTCTAAGGGACTACAAATGCATCAAAATACGTGTCTAAGTGGTAAAGGGTTAAGTGGATCACTGCATAAGAAAGTTGTGTCTTGCACATCTAGGCTTAATGGTAATGACACATAGTTCCAAGTTAATCACTTGAGAAATAAGGCAGAAATTCCATCCACAAACTTTTAACATTTTTTTCAAACAGACTGACAAACTGACTCAAATAGACCCCCCAATCTAACTTTGCACGGTTATTTATGAAACTAATATCTGTGAATAGAGAAGCTCCTATTAGAGCTGCATTCTAAGAAACCTAAGCTTAATGAAAGAGGGTAAAGGTTTCTTACAGATTAGCCTATGCAGTCTGCACATGCTAATCAGGTGCAACACTTTCCGCCTAAACACTTTCCGCCTAAACTGGATTTTAACTAAGGAGAGAGTTAGACTGAGTCATTCCTGATTAGCCTGAGCCGACTGCACAGGCTAATCTGGGACGACACTTAACGCACATGCATTAAGCCCATGTTTCCCAGAACGTGGCGTACATAATTATATCACTCACTTGAAGAATCCAGGATCTCTTGCCCCTGTTACTGCTATGGTTCTGTTGCCTGACTGCTGGACAGAGTCGAAGGAGATCACACGAAGATGCATGATCCTTTTCCCCGGGGTTGAGCCACCAATAGAACCATTGTAGCCACGTCTAAGGCACAGCGTCTTAAATAATTGGACATTGGCAACCACTAAGATAAGTATTTTCATGCATTTGAAGTCCCTTAGAAAGTTATATTGATTTTAAGACCTTTCTTACTAAATTCAAGTTTTAAAGGCTTCATTTCCAATGCCTTAGATACTGATGAGCAGCAATAGCATAAAACCTGAACATACTGCGAGTTAAATGGACAATTTAAGAATTACATGGCCAATTAAAATAAATAATGCTATATGGGGCATGAAAGAGCAGGATGACAAACGAGTACCTTAAAGCAGTTAACAAATTCTATATGATTCAGATTACTGTTCAGATAGAAACAATAAGATAGTACTACTACCAGCAGGCTTAACAAAACTTGAAACAGCTTTCTTACATTGCTATCATTGGTAAGTTACATAATTTTTGTTACATTTTAGATAGAACAATTAAATTAAAGTTTGCTCGAGAAAAATAACTTTAACAAAATTAATAGTCATACAATGAATATTCATGTGGAGTTATCAATTGTCAAAAAGAGATTTTACTATAAAATTAGTGTTTTTCCCAGGAGGGCAAAGGGGCATGGCGCATTACTTTCAAAAAGGGCATTTTAGCGCGCAGTTTAAGCAAAAAAGGGCAAAAACGTTCTCTGAATACCTGGATTAAGGGGAAACATGTAATCGCATCAGCAGCAGTTGTGGAAAAAATAACATATAAACAAGCACATTTAATGGTAATAGATGTATTTAACTTTCTATGATTTATATTAATATATTTACCTTGCAATGTACATTTAAGTTCCATGCTGTTTCAATAAACTGTACAGCACGACAAACATTATAAAGCAATATATGCATATGAATCTGATTATACACTGATCCACTAACATATAAATGAAACCATGTTTGTCTTATCCCATTTTCTAACAATAATCTCGACATATGTTTAAAATAACATTGCGAGTAAATTGATCGCTTACAATATGCAAACACTCATTTCTGTGACATACATCCACCGAATATTACAAATAAATAAATAATATTGTTGCTATCTAAAACATTTTGATGCATCGTTGATTATCACAGACATTTTATTAATTCCTTCTTAGTGTATAATCTCCATCGTTAATTTGATCGTTTACGACGTTATTTGCCATTTTTGCCGAGTCACAATTTAATTCTGTATAGTCCGCCATGTTAATAAAATGTCAAATGATGTAAGGGACAGGTGCGCATAGCAACGTTAAATCGTATACGCGATTCGCATTTTGTTAAATTAGTATACGTCTCAGTAATTATTTCAATAATTAGATGTAATTATCTTAAAGACGAAAACGATAAAGAAAAAATTTGCTTGTGATTTTAAATGTTATAATGCATAAAAATATATGTTTTGGTATAACTGAATAATGCATACAATGCACAATTGCCACGAGAATAACATCGAGTTTTTCATCAAAAGTCTCAGAATTAATGATTTTATCGTAAAGGAGTACACATTGCCGAGCGAAAAGTGCGCTTGGTATAACATAGCCTCCTGCATTATCGATTGATACTGACACGGGGTTATTCACGCATGACTAATTCACAGCTTTGGAGCAGTCAGTAAGACCTACCTATAAATCGAGCACTGTTATAGGTTAAATCTGCTCAATTAATATAGTCGATTAGATGTGACGTCTCTCGAGTATATCAAGCACAGTCGGGGCGTCACAGACAATCAAGGAAGCTGATTTTGCGGACCAAGTTAGATCGTACGGAAATATAGATGTTATCGATAAGGGCGAGTGGCGAAATTTGCCTTTGAAAAAAGGGCGAGTGGCGAAATTTGCCTTTGAAAAGGGCAACGTGGCGATCCGGGAGGGCGGCGTGGCTTTTCGCCACGCTGAAATGGCCTGGGAAAAACCCTAAAAATCTGTGACTGAGAAGATTATCATCATAGTTTTCTAACTAACCATAGGACTGCTATTTGTTTTGAAAAATGTAGGCCTATTTTGGTAAAACAAGCTTGTTGGTTTCAGAGAAAAAATTATAAATAAGATGAATCATGCTGACCAATGGCAAATAGCGTCAAAGGATGATTTATCACAATGGCTTGTACAACAAATGCTTGTCTTAGCACTTTTAGCTCCTGACAGATAAAATTACAAAAGTTTAAATACATATTAAACAATAGATGCGTTTGTCAGAAACACAATGCCCCCTACTGCGCCGCTTTGAAGCCAATTATTTGACCTTTGACCTTGAAGGATGACCTTGACCTTTCACCACTCAAAATGTGCGGGTCCATACGATACACATGCATGACAAATATCAAGTTGCTATATTCAATATTGCAAAAGTTAGGGCCAATGTAAAAGTTTTCGGACGGACGCACAGTTGACAGACAGACTGACTGTTCAACTACTTTATGCCACCCTACTGGGAGCATAAAAATAACAATTTGCGCACAGTGCTTTTGTTATTTCAAATCCCTTTAGGCCAGAGAAAAGATGCATTCTGCCACTTACCTCCACAAAGGTAACGCACAGCCTGTTGATCACTTCTAATGCTATCAACTCAGAAGTGAGTGTGAACATTTTTTCAAAGTCAAGCTCTGTGAAGTCCGTAAAGTCTGAAAAGAGATTGAGCCGACTATCCAGGTCCAGTAGGTCTTCATTGCTGAAAGAAACATCACTGAAATTATACGGCCTCGACACTAACAGTGTCCCGGGAACCTGAGACTCCCAAAGTTTGGTGAGGGACCAGTTTTTTCCAGGATTTTGCTCTAATTTTAATAGGCAGGGTTCCCTGTGGACACCAGTGACAGTCTGTAGAAGTTAGTGTAAAAAATCCATTCAAAAAACAAAAATGTGCAAATGGATGTTTAGAGGAAGTAAAATTAAGTATGAGATTTGTTAAATATAAATAAGGTCACCTTTCAAATGGTCTTTAAACATGTACTGACAACATTGTATTAAAGAAGAATCCTTTAACAATTTACTATAACTCAAAACAGAACTCTCTCGGGCAGCCGAATACATGCCAACCCCACGTGAAGCTGTATACAATAATATTAGCGCTATGCACTACAAAGTTTTTATTCAGCAATCAAATATTTAAGTCCACGCTTTCCCAGAGGAAGAATGAGGTGATGGTGTACATGAAGTCTAATTTTTCCATGATTTTTAACTGTACACGCAATACATGAGAAATGTTCATTTGTTCATAGAATTTTCCTAACTTTCCATGATTAATAAAATCTGGAAATGATTTCGGATAACACGTTTAATTATACGCATTTGAAAATACTAAAATTGAATAATTTATTTTGTTATATCAACGGCCATAACACATAATGCCATTAGTAGTTAAATAACATGTTTTGAGATTGCCAAACTATGCATACATATTGGTCTACATACATGCATGAATGACCTGACAAGTTATATCGCAATTTGGAATGAAGTGTTCTCAGTAACATTTAAAGAAAGACGCGTTTTTATACTCCGAAATTCGCTTTCACCTACGCAATTTTTTCTGAAAGTAGGTACATGTAACATTTTAAATTCAGTCGTTGATTTGTCATAATTACTAAATATGACCAGTGCTCTATGCTCTCGAATCGCGTCACATGATTAACGCATGTTCAATGGGAGTTCCCACAATTCAATTTGTATATGCACTTGAGTAAAATGGCGGACATTTGCAGACGTCAATATTGGCCGTACTTTGTTTTAAAAATAGCAATCAAAATAATACTGGATTATGGGGTAATGGATAAAGTTGAAACAATATTAAAATTCTGAAATAAAAGTGGGACTTCAAACCAGTGTTTTTTTTCATTCAAAATCGGGTCCGGTAACCGGACCCATTCCCAATGGAAAAAAGTATATATTTTTCCCAATGGGAGTTAAAAAATCCCAATGGAAGGTTTAAAAAAAAAAAAAAAAAATGTTTTTTTGTTTTTTTTAGATCTCAATATTTTGTTCATCTCCCATCCATATAAGTTGAACCTAAGTTAATACAAGAGCACCGCCTTGCGGGTGCAGACCGCTCATCTATTTTCTTTTTAAAGGTGAAGGGACTCTCATTTTCAATCACAAAGGAGGGAGGAGTGGAGTGAAGAGGGGTGTATAGTGTGGGGTTGTGGACATTTATTACATTATCTTCCAAAAAAGCGAAAAAAAAAAAGAAAAAAAAAATCAGGGGGGGGGGGGGTTGGGGGGGCGATGGCGGGGGGGGGGGGGGTTTGGGTGCGATGGTTGGACGGTATTTCAAACATAACCATTTTTTAAAAAAAATGGGGGGGGGGGTATAGTGTGAGGGTGTGGTGGTAATTTGTGAGATGATCTTAAAAAAAAAAAAAAAAAAAAAAAAAAAAAAAAATTGGGGGGGGGGGGTGGGGGGGGGGGGGTGGGGGGGGGGTATAGTGTGAGGGTGTGGTGGTCATTTGTGAGATGATCTTAAAAAAAAAAAAAAAAAAAAAAATAGGGGGGGGGGGAGGGGGGGGAGGGGAGGGCACGGGGGATGGTTTGGGTGGAGTCTATTGTGGTATGTCAGGTAAGAGTAGTTTCATCAAAGTATCAATCAAATCTAATCATAAATAAAGAAGTTATGGCAATTTTAGCAAAATTTAATAATTTGACCTTGAGAGTCAAGGTCATTCAAAGGTCAAAGTAAAATTAAAGTTGCCAGGTACAGTAACCTCATGATAGCATGTAAGTATTTGAAGTTTGAAAGCAATAGCCTTGATACTTAAGAAGTAAAGTGGATCGAAACACAAAATTTAACCATATATTAAAAGTTACTAAGTCAAAAAAGGGCCATAATTCCGTAACAATGACAACCAGAGTTATGCAACTTGTCCTTTTACTGTACCCTTATGATAGTTTGTGAGTGTTCCAAGTATGAAAGCAATATCTATGATACTTTAGGGGTAAAGTGGACCAAAACATAAATCTTAACCAAATTTTCAATTTTCTAAGTATAAAGGGCCCATAATTCCGTTCAAATGCCAGTCAGAGTTACATAACTTTGCCTGCACGGTCCCCTTATGATAGTTCATAAATCTTGCAAGTATGAAAGCAATAGCTTTGATACTGTAGGAATAAAGTGGACCTAAACACAAAACTTAATCAAATTTTCAATTTTCTAAGTATAAAAAGGGCACATAATTCTGTCAAAATGCCAGTCAGAGTTACATTACTTTGCCTGCACAGTCCCCTTATGATAGTTAGTAAGTGTTGCAAGTATGAAAGCAATAGCTTTAATGCTTAAGGAATAAAATGGACCTAAACACAAAACTTAACCAAAATTGTCAATTTTCTAAGTATAAAAAGGGCACATAATTCTGTCAAAATGCATGCCAGAGTTATCTAAATTTGCCTGCCCAGTCCCCTCATGATAGTAAGTAAGTGTACCAAGTTTGAATGCAATAGCATTGATACTTACTGAGAAAAGTGGAACTAAACGCAAAACTTAACCAAAATTTTCAATTTTTTAAGTATAAAAAGGGCACATAATTCTGTCAAAATGCACGCCAGAGTTATCTAACTTTGCCTGCCCAGTCCCCTCATGATAGTAAGTAAGTGTACCAAGTTTGAATGCAATAGCATTGATACTTTCTGAGAAAAGTGGACCTAAACGCAAAACTTAACCGGACGCCGACGCCAACGCCAACGCCAACGCCGACGCCAAGGTGATGACAATAGCTCATAATTTTTTTTCAAAAAATAGATGAGCTAATAATACTGGACACACTTTTATCCTCAATTTTGAAGCATTTTTTAGCAAAACAACAATTCCCAATTTGAGTCAAAACGCCGTGAATTTTCCCAACCCAAAGGGACCCGGCCTCATTACCAAAACAGTGAAAAAAAAACACTGTATGTCTGGGAGATCCGGACTTCCAAAAAATTTAAAAGCTGATTAGAAAACTAAGACTACAACAATGTACACAACATGCCCTCACTACATACCCCAAATAACCCATCTGCCTCAGGACAGCCACAGTGACAAGAATTTTTGTGTAAAACAATAAAATAAAATCCAGAAGTTCTGCAACAATTCTACGCCACAGGAATGGAACTTTGTATCCTGTTGCTGAAACAGAGAAT